>NC_137008.1:51932492-51963331 GCF_032717465.1 Coenobita brevimanus
CTCCCGCCTTTCCTTGGGAGCTAGATGAGAAAGCTTAGTCTGGAGATCATTCATGATATCAGGATTCTTCCTCAAACTATCACTCAGGCTCATACTGCATGGGAGAGCTTCACTTGCAGACTCGGGTGGAACAGCTACAGTGCAGACTGGATTATTTTCGTCCCGCCTGTGATATAACTTTAGCATGTTGATGTGACATAGTTGCTTGTTCTTTCTACGATCTGGTGTGGCGATGACATAGTTGACATCACTGAGTTTCTTCTCCACGAAATAAGGACCACTAAACTTGGCTTGAAGAGGTTGCCCATGAACTGGTAGCAGAATCAAAACCTGATCTCCTGGCTGAAAGTGGCGCAACCTGGACTTCTTATCATACCAAGTCTTCATCTTCTCCTGAACAGCTCCTAAATTCTCTCTCGCCAGCTGTAAAGCAGTGGACAGCCGTTCTTTGAACTTCATCACATACTTCAGCAGGTTGACGTCATCTTCCTCCGACAGCCAGCATTCCTTGAGTAACTTAAGGGGTCCTCTTACTTCATGGCCAAACAGTAGTTCAAAAGGTGAGAAGCCCAGTGATTCATTTGGAGATTCTCTTGCAGCAAATACAACGAATGGAAGACCTTTATCCCAGTCTTTCTGATGTTCCAAACAGTATTTCTTGAGCATCGATTTGAGTGTTTGATGATATCTCTCCAACGCTCCTTGGGTCTGGGGATGGTAAGCTGAAGACGTGATCTGGGTGATGCCCAACTCTTTCAGAGACTGCTTGAAAACGTTTGACATGAAGCTACTTCCCCGGTCGGACTGCACCTCCTTGGGCAGACCAAACTTTGTGAAGAACCCTAGCACTTCCTTAACCACGTTCTCTGCTGAGATGTTTCTAAGTGGAATGGCTTCAGGATAACGAGTAGCCATATCAATCATGGTCAACACATAAGAAAATCCTGAAGAAGTCTTAGGAAGAGGGCCCACAATATCCACCAACACACGGGTGAAAGGCGCCTCAAAAGGAGGAATGGGAACTAAAGGTGCAACCTTTTCGGTCTGATTACACTTCCTCACAACTTGACAGGTGTGACAAGACTTACAATACCAGGAAACATCCCTGAAGATACCTGGCCATTAGAAGTGTTTCAAAATGCGTGCCACAGTCTTCCTCACTCCAAGGTGTCCTGCCAAACTGGAATCATGAGCCACTCTAATGATATCCTGCCTACAAACACGAGGGATGACAACTTGATGTACAACCTCCCATTCACAGTCGGCTGATGCTGTTGGGGGTCTCCACTTCCTCATAAGTACTCCTGACTTTACATAATAACAAGTAGAAGCACCGGCTGACTCTTCTTCACTGTAAGCAGAGTTAGCTAGACCTTTCAACTCAGGGTCAGCAACCTGCAACTCAACCAACTCTTGACGAGACAAATTATCAACACTACGGGGTACTGCCTCATCTGGTGAGTGGTCCAAATTAGCAAGAAAAGTGTCAGCTAGGATAACATCATCATCATCATCATTATCCTCTAAGTCACCAGTAACTTTAGACTTAGCCCTAGTGACAGCACATGCAGGGAACACATCAGGGACATCACAATCCTGGGCCGCAGCCACTGGCTCACTAGACAACTGAGGAGCTGGACACACTTGACTTCCACCAATATCATTTCCAAGTAAGAAAGTTACACCTGACATTGGGAGTGTCTCAACCAATCCAACCATAACGGAACCATTAACAAAACCAGACTCTAAATTCACTCTGCACAGAGGGACAGAGAAGTAATTATTCCCTACACCTTGTAAGATTACAGTTTCATCAGAGGAATTAACATTAGAGCCTAGAACACTGGTCAGCATAAGGGATTGGCAAGCACCTGTATCACGATATATTTTAACTGATTTCCTGTCATTACTGTCCAGAGGACTGACAAAACCATCAGACAGGAAATTAGCACATGAACTCTTGAGAGTGTCACCCACGTTACTGCTCAAAAGAGGAGCTCCATCATGAGAATTTAAGTTACCCCTCAAAGCAGGTTCAGTTAACTCAGTTAAAGAATTCTGGGAACTCTCAAGAGTGGACACTAGACCAATTGACTGAATATTTAAAGACTCCTTTTTGTTCACATCACGCTGTCTCCTGAAACATCTCTCCGTAGGATGACCAAGCTTACTACAATAAGTACATTTACTTTTCTGAAATCTAGAGGTGAAGCTGGTATTTACTTCCTGAGAAACATCATCTTTATTCTTTTTCCTGTTACCTGTACTCTGAGTAGAGGCAACGTACTTACTCTCAGCTTTCCCTTTTTCTCTAGAATATCTCTTGTGAGTGAGAACATACTCATCAGCTAAAACTGCAGCATCAGATAAATTATCTATTCTTTTCTCATCAAGATATAGGCTTACATCTTTACTAATACACCTTTTGAAGTCCTCCAGCAAAATCATCTGCTTAAATTTGTCAAAATCAGAATCCACATTCTTAGAATTTAACCACTGCTCTAACAAATCTTCTTTGATTTTTGCATGCTCAACATGGGATTGCTTATCTTGCTTGTAAGTTGTCCTAAATTTTACTCTATAAGCTTCAGGAACAAGCTCATAGGCCTTAGGAATCAAGCTCTTAACTACATCATAATTATCAGACTGATCCTGAGGCAAAGATGCATAAGTTACTTGAGCATTACCGGTGAGAACAGTTTGAAGGAGTACTGGCCAATACTCCTTAGGCCAATTAAAACCTGTAGCTACCCTCTCAAACAACTGAAAATACTTCGTTAAATCAGATTCATTAAAAGGAGGGACAAGTTTAACATTTTTAGCCACATCAAAATCATCAGAGCTAGATGATCCAGTTCCACCTTGTTTCATGCGATACTCATGGTCTGCCTGAATCCTAGCAATTTCAACTTGTGCCTCAGCCTCCTTAGCTTTTGCCTGAAATTCAGCCTCCTTAGCCTGTGCTTCAAATTCAGCTTCCTTCACACGAGCCTCCTGCAGGGCTAGCTGTAACTTAGCTAATTCAATCTGCGTTTGCTCATTTGGAGGAGTTACATTAAACAAACTTTCATTAATCATGTCAACAATTTGATCTTTAGAATGATGAGAGCGAACAGCAATTCCCAATTGTTGAGCAACAAGCTTAAGTTCATTCTTTGTTCTGTTTTCTACATCACACACTGTTTGCACATTTGACAAAAAATCTTTGGCTTCATCAAGCGTAGTAATAGTAGACATCATGAATAAGTAACAGTCACAAAATATCAAGCAATATCCTTATGATAATATCCTGAATATCCTGATGAGAGGTCGCCAAATTTATGTTACGGAACAGAGAAAGATAATGTACACTTTAAGTGAGAATACTAAGAGTCACTACTGTCCCGTAAAGTTCCAGGTTCAAAACAAAAGAGTTAGGTAAAATTACAAGTTAAAGTTTAATGCTCAAACTAACAACAAAACATTCAGGACTCATAAGGATAATGTAATGGCAAATAAACAGGTTAAATATATGGTTAACTGCAATAGCCTCTATTAACACGAAATTAGCAAGAGTAAATTTATCTAAGTCAGCCCTGATTAAATGAGATACCAGATAATACTCAGTGAATGCCAGATAAATTATTACAGATACAAACTATTATCAAAAATCACTGACATAAAACCCAACATTAATCAAAAACCTCACTAGGCCTAAGAATTAACCTTATGCTACACAGTACAAGAAAAAATACAACAGTTATACTCAAATTACACACAGCTGCTAGATGTTTGGAGATTTCTTGAGCACTCACAATAATAATATCTGTACAGGGGAGGACAGAGATGTGAACAAAATGAGGAGCAGATCTAAGTGGCAATGATGCAGAGACTGAGCTCATTATATAGGGGCCGGCAGAGCTTGATACAACTTGTAAGAAGGACGCGCAAATGAAGCCATGGGGACAAAGAGTTGACAATCCTGGTCTGAACTCCAGAAATGACGACTTACTCTACTATAACGGTAGAAGGGGGGAACTGAGGCAGAACACGCTCGTGATCAAACATGCAGCATACTGTGCGTTAAAATTACACAAAGGATGATGAAATCATAGGCTATGTAACAATATATATATATATATATATTTATATATATATATATATATATATATATATATATATATATATATATATATATATGCCTATTGGACAACCATGGGGACATAACACAACCTTGTCGAACGCCCACACTGATCGTGAACCATTCATTTAGATGCCCATTTACCCTTACACATGCTTCACTACCATCATAAAAACTCTTAACGGCACCTAGCAGCTTACCATCTACATCGTACATACCCAAAGCCTTCCACAATCCTTCTCTGTCTACTTTGTCGTATGCATTTTTCAAGATCCATAAATGCCATAACACCTTATCGTCCTTCTCACACGCTTTCTCCACCATCTATCTTACTGCAAATACTTGATCCACACATCCTCTGCCACTCCTAAAGCCGCCCTGTTCATCTCTCACTAAGGTTTCTGATATCTCTGTTACTTTCTCTGTATTAATTCTTCCATATACCTTCCCTACAACACTCAATAAACTTATGCCACGATAATTCTTGTACTCACTTCGCTTACCCTTATTTTTGTACAGAGGTACAATCACAACCTTTTTCCACTCTACTGGCACGGTTTCACTCATCCATGCCTTCTTGCATATCTCCAACAAGTACTTCATTCCGCTCTTTCCACTACACTTAATCATCTCTGCATACACATCATCAACACCAGCTGCTTTCCCACTTTTCAGCCGTTTCACAGCGTTCTTCATTTCTGCCAGTGTCACGTTTACTGGCACATCATTCTTTCTCTGCACACCCCCAAAACCAAACATGTTTACAGCCGCACTGCTCTCTCCATCCCCATTCATCAGACTTTATTCTTTCCATCTGGTCCTTATTTCATCCCCCTGGGTCAATAATCTACCACTTACATCTTTCACACTTTCACACTTCCTTCCACTGTCACTTCTACATTTCCGCACCTCTTTCCAAAATAATCTACTATTTCCGGAGTAATTTGCATTCATTTTTCTTCCTCGATCATCATTTACCTCCTTCTTTTTCCTCTTCATTGGTCTCTTTACGTGCTTCTTGCTCTCAGTATATTCAGTTCTTCTTTCAATTGAACCCCTGTCCCGAATCCATTCTAGCCACTTCTTCCTCTTCCTCCACTGCTCTCTTAATCTCTTCATCCCACCATGCCGTACCTTTCTTCTTTGTTGTTACGCATGCCACACCACACACCGCTTTAGCATTCCTAAGCAATCCCTACAGTATATGCATGCCACAAGTTGTCTAGATCCATTTCATTCCAGTTCACTTATTCCAACTCCTCCCCTGCTTTGGCCCTGTTTTCATCTGCCATTTCTTTAATCCTCAGCTTCTCTTATCATACCACAGTCATATGGTGTGGCACTCCTCCACATCCCTCGTATCAGCAACACTTCCCAGCATCGATTTCTCTACAAGCACGGAATCAGTCAGGCTCCTTTCAACACGATATCCATTCCCTCTGTACCATATATATTTATGCGCATCTTTATGTCTGAAGTAGGAATTACAAATGCATAACCACCTTTCTTGACACAAGACCTTCTGCCGCTTTCCATTATCATTCTCTCCTGGTACTCCATTACAACCTATTATATCATTCACGGGATCAGTGCCTACTCTCCCATTCATATCAACCAATACAACCACTTTATAACTGCTGGGCATCTCCTACTATTTCATTCAGCTCATCCCAAAACCTTTCTCTCTCTCTCTCACTAGTCATCACACGGTTCATACGCTACAATCACAGCCACTTTCACCTTCTCAAACTTGAACTAGACATACACACATCTCAAGCTGACACATTTGTAATCTCTCATTCCACTCTACCACAAAGCTACTCCTTCCTTGCATCTTCCTCTCCCATTTATGCTCGACCTTACACATTTCACATCCTCCCACTTCTCCATTTCACACCCTTTCATATTTGTTTCTCACAATGCCCTCACGGCATATCTCGCACTCTTGAACACATTCACGACTTCCACCCACTTGCTATTCTCATTCACACCTCTCACATTCCACATGGCCATGCAAACCTGCCTATTTGGTTGGGTCCCTGGGCAGGTTTATCGGGCCCTCCGAGGCTCTCCGAAACAAATGCCATGATTTTAGGGATTTTAGATAGGGGAATCTGGGGGACACCTAACCCCGCCAAAAACCTCGGTTATATGGTTACCACCCAGCGTAGTAAACGGTTTCCTGGGTACAGGAAACCGTTTGGCTTGTCACGCAGTGTAGAGACCATAAGGCAACACTACAGTGAGTGGATGATGGGCGTCCCTGTCTACTACCAATAATAATAATAATAATAATAATGTAGTGCAGGTGTTTACAGTACATTTATCATTCCCATCCTTATGTCACCCACGTCGAGTATTAGCATAATAAAACAACTCATTTGCATACATTCAACTTTGTTTACCGTGATCGTGGTGATAGTTTGAATGTAACAGAATACCTCATTTGAATATCCCTATCTTTTTTGACATGTCTTTGTTTTGACATTTTGAGTTTACAGTCCGCCTCCCCCCCCCCTCTCTCTCTCTCTCTCTCTCTTTCCAGTGATCGTTGTGATATTTGCTTTGAATGTAGACTGACCTCATAAATATAAGGTGACCATGTATCGGTACACGGCTAGCACTAAATATCGTGCCACCGCTAGCACCAATAAAATGTATCGTCGCACTGCTGGCCAACAATTTAATGTAGCCGTTATGGAGTAGCAGTTGACTACATATTAAGTGTTCTGCTGTGTAGTATAACTAGACCACCGTGTTGGATCGACGACACTGTCTGTAGTACACGTCAGCCACTCGCCGTCACTGCCCGACACTTCCCACCAAAGGTCCTCTGCCACGAGAAGATGGAAGCTGGTCTGTTATTAAGTGGTAGCGTAAGGTGATAGAAATGAGCAGATTAAATCTCTCTTTATTGGGTACAGAATAATATAACTGCGACCCGAGAGATATGTAGGAGCGACACCACCTCCCTTTATAACTGTAAAACGGCCTCTCTGACGCTGTACAGTCACCGAGCCGGACAAGGGCGCGGTGCTGAGGTCAGCTAAAAAGTGAGGTGCCGAGCATTACATATACTCTGGGCTTATGCAAAAAGTAGAGATAAATGACAACTCTACTAACACATTATACACCTCTATAAAATGGTATTAAGTACATTCACATATACCAACATAATAAATGGTTCCCCAGGACTTTACACTTACGCACTATTCAGATATCTTATCACTTCTCCTAACCTTCTTTTATAATTGAAACAGGGTGGCCCTTGTGGTCTGCCATCCACCTTCTTCCTATACCACAGCTAACAGCGAAATGATATTTGGTTGTTCATCATTCACACTTCATTACACACTGTTAATTATGACTAAACAGCTTTAAAAATTATTATGTAAAATGTGTGATACTACAACTTCATATGGAAAAAGATGTTGACACCAGAACAACCAGAGTCCCGCTTTTAGGCGGGACAGTCCTGCTTTTCTGACGTCTGTCCCGCTTATTTAATTACGATTAAAATGTCCCGCTTTTTTAGCAAATTATCTTACGTGTCCCGCTTTTAGAAAATTACTATTACATTAGATGTAAGATGACCTTCTTTTATGAAACTATGATTAGTAAAATTATGCATAATCCAAACCAAATAATATACCGAATTGTTAATATAGAATCTGTTATACTCACTAACTGACAACTTTGGTCGGCCATTCGCCATACCATACGGTACGTTCAGAGTTTGTCTAAGACGTTAGGGTTGGCAGCCTCAGTGAGGTGCAGCGCTGTATATATACAGTATAATATATATATATATATATATATATATATATATATATATATATATATATATATATATATATATATATATTGTTACATAGCCTATGATTTCATCATCCTTTGTGTAATTCTAACGTACAGTATGCTGCATGTTTGATCACGAGCGTGTTCTACCTCAGTCCCCCCTTCTACCGTTATAGTAGAGTAAGTCGTTCTTTCTCTTGTTCAGAGCAGGATTGTCAACTCTTTGTCCCCATGGCTTCATTTGCGCGTCCTTCTTACAAGTTGTATCAAGCTCTGCCGGCCCTTATATAATGAGCTCAGTCTCTGCATTATTACCACTTAGATCTACTCCTCATTTTGTTCACATCTCTGTCCTCCCCTGTACAGTTATTATTGTGAGTGCTCAGGAAGTCTCCAACCATCTAGCAGCTGTGTAATTTGAGTATAACTGTTATTGCATTTTTTCTTTACTGTGTAGCATAAGGTGTTAATTTGTAGGCCTAGTGAGGTTTTTGTAATTCATGTAAGGTTCTTATTGTCAGCCATCATTAATAATATTTTGTATCTGTAATAATTTATCTTGCATTAACTGAGCATTACCCAGTGTATTTTCATTTTATCAGGGCTGACTTAGATAAATTTACCCTTGCTAATTTCGTGTTAATAGAGGCTATTGCAGTTAACCATATATTTAACCTGTTTTTTGCCATTACATTATCCTTATGAGTCCTGAATGTTTTGTTGTTAGTTTGAGCATTAAACTTTAACTTGTAATTTTACCTAACTCTTTTGTTTTGAACCTGGAACTTTACGGGACAGTAGTGATTTTTAGTATTCTCACTTAAAGTGTACATTATCTTTCTCTGTTCCGTAACATAAATTTGGCGACCTCGCCAGGATATTCAGGATATTATCATAAGGATATTGCTTGATATTTTGTGACTGTGATTTATTCATGATGTCTACTATTACTGCACTTGATGAAGCCAAAGATTTTTTGTCAAATGTGCAAACAGTGTGGGATGTAGAAAACAGAACAAAGAATGAACTTAAGCTTGTTGCTCAACAATTGGGAATTGCTGTTCGCTCTCATTATTCTAAAGATCAAATTGTTGACATGATTAATGAAAGCTTGTTTAATGTAACTCCTCCAAATGAGCAAACGCAGATTGAATTAGCTAAGTTACAGCTAGCCCTGCAGGAGGCTCGTGTTAAGGAGGCTGAATTTCACGCACAAGTTGAACTTGCTTGGATTCAGGCAGACCATGAGTATCGCATGAACCAAGGTGGAACTGGATCATCTAGCTCTGATGATTCTGATGTGGCTAAAAATGTTAAACTTGTCCCTCCTTTTAATGAATCTGATTTAACAAAGTATTTTCAGTTGTTTGAGAGGGTAGCTACAGGTTTTAATTGGCCCAAAAAGTATTGGCCAGTACTCCTTCAAACTGTTCTCACCGGTAAAGCTCAAGTAACTTATGCATCTTTGCCTCAGGATCAATGTGATGATTATGATGTAGTTAAGAGCTTGATTCTTAAGGCCTATGAGCTTGTTCCTGAAGCCTATAGAGTAAAATTTAGGACAACTTATAAGCAAGATAAGCAATCCCATGTTAAGTATGCAAAAATCAAAGATCTGTTAGAGCAATGGTTAAATTGTAAGAATGTGGATTCTGATTTTGGTAAATTTAAGCAGATGATTTTGCTGGAGGACTTCAAAAGGTGTATTAGTAAAGATGTAAGTCTATATCTTGATGAGAAAAGAATAGATAATTTGTCTGATGCCGCAGTTTTAGCTGATGAATATGTTCTCACTCACAAGAGATATTCTAAAGAAAAAGGGAAAGCTGAGAGTAAGTACGTTGCCTCTACTCAGAGTACAGGTAACAGGAAAGAGAATAAAGATGATGTTTCTCAGGAAGTAAATACCAGCTTCACCTCTAGATTTCAGAAAAGTAAATGTACTTATTGTAGTAAGCTTGGTCATACTACAGAGAAATGTTTCAGGAGACAGCGTGATGTGAACAAAAAGGAGTCTTTAAATATTCAGTCAATTGGTCTAGTGTCCACCCTTGAGAGTTCCCAGAATTCTTTAACCGACTTAACTGAACCTGCTTTGAGGGGTAACTTAAATTCTCATGATGGAGCTCCTCTTTTGAGCAGTAACGTGGGTGACACTCTCAAGAGTTCATGTGCTAATTTCCTGTCTGATGGTTTTGTCAGTCCTCTGGACAGTAATGACAGGAAATCAGTTCAAATATATCTTGATACAGGTACTTGCCAATCCCTTATGCTGACCAGTGTTCTAGGCTCTAATGTTAATTCCTCTGATGGAACTGTAATCTTACAAGGTGTAGGGAATAATTACTTCTCTGTCCCTCTGTGCAGAGTGAATTTAGAGTCTGGTTTTGTTAATGGTTCCGTTATGGTTGGATTGGTTGAGACACTCCCAATGTCAGGTGTAACTTTCTTACTTGGAAATGATATTGGTGGAAGTCAAGTGTTTCCAGCTCCTCAGTTGTCTAGTGAGCCAATGGCTGCGGCCCAGGATTGTGATGTCCCTGATGTGTTCCCTGCATGTGCTGTCACTAGGGCTAAGTCTAAAGTTACTGGTGACTTAGAGGATAATGATGATGATGATGGTATCCTAGCTGACACTTTTCTTGCTAATTTGGACCACTCACCAGATGAGGCAGTACCCCGTAGTGTTGATAATTTGTCTCGTCAAGAGTTGGTTGAGTTGCAGGTTGCTGACCCTGAGTTGAAAGGTCTAGCTAACTCTGCTTGCAGTGAGGAAGAGTCAGCCGGTGCTTCTACTTGTTATTATATAAAGTCAGGAGTACTTATGAGGAAGTGGAGACCCCCAACTGCATCAGCCGACTGTGAATGGGAGGTTGTACATCAAGTTGTCATCCCTCGTGTTTGTAGGCAGGATATCATTAGAGTGGCTCATGATTCCAGTTTGGCAGGACACCTTGGAGTTAGGAAGACTGTGGCACGCATTTTGAAACACTTCTACTGGCCAGGTATCTTCAGGGATGTTTCCTGGTATTGTAAGTCTTGTCACACCTGTCAAGTTGTGGGGAAGTGTAATCAGACCGAAAAGGTTGCACCTCTAGTTCCCATTCCTCCTTTGAGGCGCCATTCACCCGTGTGTTGGTGGATATTGTGGCCCCTCTTCCTAAGACTTCTTCAGGATTTTCTTATGTGTTGACCCTGATTGATATGGCTACTCGTTATCCTGAAGCCATTCCACTTAGAAATATCTCAGCAAAGAACGTGGTTAAGGAAATGCTAGGGTTCTTCACAAAGTTTGGTCTGCCCAAGGAGGTACAGTCAGACCGGGGAAGTAATTTCATGTCAAATGTTTTCAAGCAGTCTCTGAAAGAGTTGGCCATCACCCAGATCACGTCTTCAGCTTACCATCCTCAGACCCAAGGAGCGTTGGAGAGATATCATCAAACACTCAAATCGATGCTCAAGAAATACTGTTTGGAACATCAGAAAGACTGGGAGTCTCCAAATGAATCACTGGGCTTCTCACCCTTTGAACTACTGTTTGGCCATGAAGTAAGAGGACCCCTTAAGTTACTCAAGGAATGCTGGCTGTCGGAGGAAGATGACGTCAACCTGCTGAAGTATGTGATGAAGTTCAAAGAACGGCTGTCCACTGCTTTACAGCTGGCGAGAGAGAATTTAGGAGCTGCTCAGGAGAAGATGAAGACTTGGTATGATAAGAAGTCCAGGTTACGCCACTTTCAGCCAGGAGATCAGGTTTTGATTCTGCTACCAGTGCATGGGCAACCTCTTCAAGCCAAGTTTAGTGGTCCTTATTTCGTGGAGAAGAAACTCAGTGATGTCAACTATGTCATCGCCACACCAGATCGTAGAAAGAACAAGCAACTTTGTCACATCAACATGCTAAAGTTATATCACAGGCGGGACGAAAATAATCCAGTCTGCACTGTAGCTGTTCCACCCGAGTCTGCAAGTGAAGTTCTCCCATGCAGCATGAGCCTGAGTGATAGTTTGGGGAAGAATCCTGATATCATGAATGATCTCCAGACAAAGCTTTCTCATCTAGCTCCCGAGGAAAGGCAGGAGTTTTCGGCATTACTGCAGGAGTACCCGCAAGTGTTCCGTGACACTCCAGGAAGAACCACTGTGTTGATGCATGATGTCGATGTTGGAGACGCAAAGCCAATTAAACTGCCTCCTTACCGTGTGAACCCAGTGAAAGTTCCTCTCATCCAGAAGGAGCTTGGCTATCTGTTGGACCACAAGATGATTGAGCCCTGTCAGAGCGAGTGGAGTTCTCCTGTCACTCTGGTCCCTAAGCCAGGTGGGTCACAGCAGCTTTGCTCGACTACAGACGTGTTAATCAGATAACCAAAACAGACACTTACCCTCTCCCTCGTGTGGAAGATTGCATAGACAAGATCGGAAAGGCTAGGTACATAAGTAAGTTTGATTTGTTAAAGGGATACTGGCAAGTACCTATGACTGAACGTGCTAGGGAGATCTCATGTTTTGTAACACTAGGAAAGACTTTTGCATGTTCTGTAATGCCATATGGTATGAAGAATGCACCAGCCACATTTCAGAAGCTCATGAATGTTGTAACAGAGGGTTTGGCAGGGTGTGTTGTTTATATTGATGATGTATTAATCTTCAGTGACAACTGGAAAGATCACCTATGCCTTGTCAGTAAATTTCTTGAGCGTTTGGTTCAGGCTAATCTTGTAGCTAATTTATCAAAGTGTGAGTTTGGTCAAGCTAAAGTTCAGTACCTTGGGTACGTAATTGGTGATGGACATGTTGCACCACCAGGAGCTAAGGTTCAGGTTATAAGTGATCTTCCCAGACCTAAAAGTAGGAAAGAGCTACAAAGATTTTTGGGAATGGTAGGTTATTACAGGAGATTTGTTCTTAACTTTCAATTCTTTTATCACCACTTACAGACCTACTGAAAAAGGGAGTTAAATTTGTCTGGACCGATAACTGTGAATCCTCTTTCAACAAACTTAAAGCTATCCTATTAAGTCAGCCTGTGCTCGCTACTCCAGATTTTGCTAAGCCTTTTAAGATGGCTGTTGATGCAAGTGATACAGGAGCTGGGGCTGTTTTGCTGCAAGAGGATGATCAGGGTATTGAACATCCTGTATCTTATTACAGTAAGAAGTTCACTCCACCTCAAAAGAACTACTCAACTATTGAGAAAGAGCTTTTGGCCTTGATTTTGGGTTTACAGCATTTTTCATTTTATTTGTGTTCTGGTTTTGACCCCATAGTCATTTATACCGATCATAACCCACTGAAATTCCTTAGTAAGTTTAAAGATAAAAATCAGAGATTGACAAGATGGAGTCTACTTCTTCAGGAGTATTCATTATACATACAACATGTCAAGGGGAAAGAAAATGTTATTGCAGATTGCTTATCTAGACTTTAGACAGATTGTTTTAGAGTAATAAGAAATTTCCTTTGTAAATTTCTTTTTTCTTTGTGGGGAGGTGTTACATAGCCTATGATTTCATCCTCCTTAGTGTAATTCTAACGTACAGTATGCTGCATGTTTGATCACGAGCGTGTTCTACCTCAGTCCCCCCTTCTACCGTTATAGTAGAGTAAGTCGTTCTTTCTGTTGTTCAGAGCAGGATTGTCAACTCTGTCCCCATGGCTTCATTTGCGCGTCCTTCTTACAAGTTGTATCAAGCTCTGCCGGCCCCTATATAATGAGCTCAGTCTCTGCATTATTGCCACTTAGATCTACTCCTCATTTTGTTCACATCTCTGTCCTCCCCTGTACAGTTATTATTGTGAGTGCTCAGGAAGTCTCCAACCATCTAGCAGCTGTGTAATTTGAGTATAACTGTTATCGCATTTTTTCTTTACTGTGTAGCATAAGGTGTTAATTTGTAGGCCTAGTGAGGTTTTTGTAATTCATGTAAGGTTCTTATTGTCAGCCATCGTTAATAATATTTGGTATCTGTAATAATTTATCTTGCATTAACTGAGCATTACCCAGTGTATTTTCATTTTATCAGGGCTGACTTAGATAAATTTACCCTTGCTAATTTCGTGTTAATAGAGGCTATTGCAGTTAACCATATATTTAACCTGTTTTTTGCCATTACATTATCCTTATGAGTCCTGAATGTTTTGTTGTTAGTTTGAGCATTAAACTTTAACTTGTAATTTTACCTAACTCTTTTGTTTTGAACCTGGAACTTTACGGGACAGTAGTGATTTTTAGTATTCTCACTTAAAGTGTACATTATCTTTCTCTGTTCCGTAACAATATATATATATATATATATATATATATATATATATATATATATATATATATATATATATATATATACGGGCGATAATGTCCCGCTTTTAGCTCCAATAAATCTGGTCACTTTACATAAATATCTCCATCTTTTCCCCTACTCAGTGTATAGGCCTAAGTATTTCTACAAGTTATTCGCCTTTCACCTCAACTTGGCCCAGATGTTTGTCCTTTTAATATTTATTTCACGCAGCTTATTGGCTGAATACGACAATGCTACGGCTCTGCCCTTTCCATACTACTTCCTCGTGATCTGCATCTTAATCTTTACTTCCTTCACCTTAACTTGACCCAGATTTTCGTCTTTTTACCACTTATTTCATGAAGCTTAGAGGCAGAGAAACAATAAAGTGCTGCGGCTCTACATCGTTTCCATAACACTTCTTCATTACTAACATCATATTCTAGTGTTAATCTACATTGTTATAGTTCAGTATTCAAGATGGAGAGAGAGCGATTTTAGGCAATGTTTGAGTAAAAAGGGCATAATGAAGGGGTTAGTGAAGACTATATCCAACCCCTATTTATATCTATGTCTAAGCCCTCCATTTAGAGCAGTCTCCCCAGAGCTTAAAAAAAAAAAAAAAAAAAAAAGGTCATCAATTTAAATAAAATCGTAATTGGAATGAAGGGATTACAACTAATAATATATGATTTTATGAAGTAAAGAAAGCCGTTTTCAGTAAGAGTGTTACCACTGCTTAGTCCACAATTAGATCTAGTTGAAATAAGTTATCCAGAGATCGGATGTTGTTATTTGGGCCATTTTATTTTAGTTTTTTATGTTATGTATTTTCACCAAAATATGTGATGGAAAACCTAAAATATGTTGTTTTAATCAGTGCTTTATTTCCATGAAAAATTAAGGAAAAAATAAAAAATGATACACAACCAATCCTGCACCGAGGGGGGCCAGGCGTGGATTCCCCCTGAAATCTATTGACATTTCAGTTTTCAAAACAATAACCTTGTATAATACTGAATGATCATTTGATCAGATAGCCATAAACTGAAGTTAATTACATATAGCCAAAAAAAAAAAAAATGAAGGGAACATATGATTAACGTTTTGAAATAGCATTCCCCCCCCCCCGGAATGAAATTCTGGCTTCAGACCTGTACAGTATACAAAACATAGTACTATAAAATACCGGTATATATAGCTCAGACTGCTGGACGATTGTAAAAGCAATTTGTAACCATGATTTTGTTTATTTTCTTCCCTAAGATGCTATCTTCTGTCAGTCGACACATTTTTATACTGAGAAGCTCTTCCCTACATCCACATTGGCAGCTGGGACGAATTTCAGATTTGCTGTGTCTGCTGGACCCCCAAAATGTTATTTAAGCCATTTTCGGTAAATCTCTAGCAGAATTTTTTTTTTTTTTTTTCAAAAAACACTTGTGAAAAAATATTCTTTATATACTTGACATATTTTCCCGATCTCTGGTTATCACATTTCACCGTTACGCCAGGGACACTGCTGGTTCCTCAGAACACTGAAGATTGACTACATTTATTGAGACAATTTTCCCTCACAAGACATGATACCAAATACATTAAAGCTACGATACTGGAATAAAATACTAATTGGACTACCAATAACATCTTTAATTGCAATTCGACATGTGCTGCCTAGATAAATTAATAAACAAATGCCGGGCTCCTGTTTGACTCGTCAGTGCTG
Source organism: Coenobita brevimanus (assembly GCF_032717465.1). NCBI lineage: Eukaryota > Metazoa > Arthropoda > Malacostraca > Decapoda > Coenobitidae > Coenobita > Coenobita brevimanus. The sequence continues at coordinate 51,948,418 of NC_137008.1, forward strand.
CCTTTAGTTCTCAAGTACCAGACAAAAACTTATCATTAGTGTTTTACATTCCCTATCTAATTATACTGTGTTAAAAAGCTAAGATACAGCAAGGTATACATATAAACAGTATAGTATATAGAATTCTTAGCTGCATTTTCATGGTGATCAGAGAAAGAAAATTACCGAATTCAGTTTCATTACACTGTACGAGTATGTTCCTCAGTGATTATAAAATTAAAACAATGCCAGCAAACAAAATACAGTGTAGTGGTTGAAACATTTTTTAGTTTACCTCGCCCACATACGAGTGCCAAATGAGATTGTATCTGCCACATACGGAAATAACAGAGCACGCACGATTATTTAGTAGTTTCCGATAAAGACCTTGGGGGAACGAATTAATACAAAGGGATCCGGTTATTGTCTAGAACGTTGTTACTAGTTTAAAGATGCACTATTGACTTAAGGGAGCAGCTGTTTTGGTATCACTTCCAGAACAGCTGCTCCCGTAGTCAATATTACTTCTTTAAACTATAGTCGCGGCGCACGACTATGAGGTTGTCATTATCGTACCCTGACAACCTACCATTCAAAGGTGCGTCCGATTTCATGTCATATACACGAATCATATTATGCACGAATATATTATACACTAATATTATTATACACGAACATATACACGAATCACATGCGTCGCATATTATACACGAAATCAGACGCACTTTTGAATGGTAGGTTGCCAGAGCACGATAATAACAACCTCTGAGTCACGCGCCGCGACTACAGTATAGTAGCTCGGTCTTCGAGTCGAACTGATCCTTTTTTCTCCATATTTTGTATCTCCCATACCAATGTTAACTTCATTGTCAATAAAGTTAATTACCTTGCTAACTTTCTGTATGATAATGATATTTCAGTTCTTGGTTTGACAATCTTGACTGCTACCATCGGTGCCAAGTTCTATTATTTCTATTCCGGACTACACAATTCTTAGAAGGGACACTGATGGTGTCATTCCAAAGCACGGTGTCTGTCTGTACGTTAAAAGTTCTATTAAAAAACTTGCCATACATGCCAGAGTTCCAAAAACCCTAGTTGTATTTCTACCTGTTTTTAACATCTACATTATAACGCTCTTCCGTCCCCCCTCTTACACTTCTATTGAAAATGACAACTTACTAAATTTTATTTATGATTTTTGTGCAGACAAAGAAGTAGTCATCATGGGAGATTTCAACCGTCCTTCAATCAGGTGGAACTATGAACTGATGCGTAATGGAATCTCTCCAGTCGATTCTCAGTTTTTAGATTGCTTCACCTCTCTGGGCTTGACGCAGTTAGTCACTAAGCCAACTTTCTACCCATCAGGTAATGTATTAGACCTAATACTGACCAGAAACCGACCGTACTGGTGAAACCTGTGTACTTTCCCCATTCCCTCACTGAGGTCATTGTCCAGTTATTACAAATTACATCTTTCAGAACCAAATCCCCCATGAGGAAGTACCCAGTGTCACCCTATGGCAGAGGTACTTATGCTGAGATTAATGACTCCCTTGATCATGTTAATTGGGACTTTGAATTTGTTCTTTTAAACCCTGACCAGATGTTTGCCGCTTCTGTAGCATTCTTCTCCCATTAATTGACTGATTCATCCCTTCGAGACGCTTGATCAATTTTTCTCGGTCAAATTTTACGTTTCCCTCATCCGATTTTCGACTTTTCGTTAACATTTTCTAGTAGATTTTGTCATTCTAAGAATCTTTTCTTCTATGACATTTCTCCTGCAAATTGATAATAAACGAGTTACATGCAATTTACTTCCGCCAATCACAATCACAGACGAGCGCGCGCTGTGTCCGCTCACCCGCTCACATTTGAAAGTTAGGCCCGGAAGACCTAACTTTACACGTATACCACATGCGATTTTCGACTTTTCGTTAACATTTTCATTTAACTCACCTTATACTTTACGCAATTCCAAGCTTTTTTTCTTCTATGACACTTCCGTCTTAAATCAACCGTTGATGAGTTATGCACTTTACATTGTTATTATTTTCTATGGGAGAGAGAGATTTTCCCTGCCGTGGTCACTGCTCGGACTATCGGACAGTTGTGTGTGTTCGTTGGTGCGTGTTATGTGTGTGGGTGGATAAAGCGCATGCGTAGCATGTTTTAGCCAATCACAAGGTAGTATTTCAAACGCCCCACGCTACGGCCCGCAAGATTTGAAGGTCAGTTTGTCTCCAACCATGGATTTGGAAACATGCTAAACTTATTACTTCACTGCTATTTCACAGTTCTACCAACAAGAAGATAAAACTGTAGCCTTTGTGCGATCGCATAGTATTTTACCATCAACAGGAACAAAGTACCCAAATCTAGGCAAAAAGTCTCATTTCACGTGATCGTTGGATCAGAAAGTGTTGCGCTCTCGCTCGTCACCACTTGCCGTTACAAGTCTCTTTCAGATGAAGACGAGGAACTGTAAACTGCTAGGTAAAGGCATTATTTCTTATTTACACTCGGTTAGGTTAGGTTAGATGAGGTTTGGTTAATGTCATGGGGGTCTGGGGGGCGAAGCCTCCCAGTTAGGAAGTACGGCCGGGGCTGGGGGGTCTGGGGGGCGAAGCCTTCCAGTTAGGAAACATGAACGGTCAATTTATGCTACCGTAGGTAAAGTACGGCCAGGGCTGGGGGGTCTGGTTAGGGTAGGTTAACTGAGGTTTGGTTAATATCAGGGGGGGGGTCTGGGGGGCTTCGCCCCCCAGTTGCAAAGCACGGCTAGGGCTGGGGGGCAAAGCCCCCCAATTAGGAAACATGAACTCCCTAAGAAGCTTAAAATTATTTTTTTTTTTTCGAAGGATTTTAGTGTTTTTCGTTTGATTTTGATAACAGTTCCAGTTGGAAATCACTCTCCTTCGCGTTTTTCCCCCACCCAAAAAAAAAAAAAAAAACGGTTTCCACAGGTCCCCCAGTACTCTTGGGAGGAGGGGGAAGGACCGCAAAAAAATATTTCCGACATAAATGATTATCAGATTCAGACGACAAACACTACAATCCCTCAGAAAAATAAAATTTTAAACTTTGGGAGTTCAGTTTAAGTGCGAAAATTTAACAGGTTATTTTCCTTTAACTATAAAAAGAGGACGTTTCACGTGATAACAGGCTTGCAACCTGTTTTCTGTTGTTTTTGGTGTGATTTTAGTTGATTTGGACCAGTCCTTTCCACCGGAAATCGCTAGTGGCGTTCGACAAAAACTAGCGACTTGCGATAGAAACGAAGGTCAAAATCGATCGAATCACACCAAAAACAACAGGAAACACTCAGGTTGGATGAAAAAATCGGGTGAGGGAAACGTAAAAATTGACCTTTTTCTCACCCTCCCTGGCCTGTTAAGCCTCCCATATTACTCTCAAACACCAGGAAGACTCTGGAACAATTATAAAATACTACGCGGGTCCCACGGAAGAAACTCTCAGGAGGCTCAAGAAGCTCTCTGCTTGTTTTTGGACATTAACCACCAGTACAGGAACTTTGCTGTAACTAGTCAGTCGAGATAGAAGACCTCCCTAGTAGAACTCTTCAACCAACTGTAAGGTTTTCCTTTCTTAAGGCGCGATTCCACCGAGGCAACATTTCAGCAACATGTGGCATGCTACATTATCACATAGGCCAAAATGTGTTCCAACCAGTTCAAAACAAGGCAACATGTAGCATGCGACTGTGTGGCATGCAACAGGTGGCAACAAGTTGCCCGTAGAACGTGACGCATGCGACAAGATTTAGCCTGTTGCCTAGTGTTGCCCGCCTTCCCACCAGTCGCTGGAAGGATTCGATGCTGAAAGCAACAAGATGAATTGGTCTCAAGAATAAAACTGTAGAATTTATAGAAGAATATAGAAAACTTGTGGTTCTATGGGATATACGTTTGAAATAATACAAGAATAACCAGGCTAAACTACATGCACTGCGGGGATTAGCCAAGAACACACACTCTCTCACACATTCTCACACACACAAACACTCTCTCTCTCTCTCTCTCTCTCCGCCAGTCCTAATACTGTGCCAACACTAGCAAATCTTTCTTGTTACATTATTCTCTCTATCTTGTCTCTCGTAAGCTAAGATACGGTACTTCAGAAAATTTTTGCATTCGTGCCTTCCACTTGACGGCGGGCACACAGCACCCGTCTTTCTATATATTCACACCATTTTATAAGTTAGTCTGCAGTGTGTGTGTGTGTGTGTGTTTTACACTGTATATACTTATCTGATTTTTTGTTAAGCCCTGTCTATCTACATATCTGTCTGTCTGTCTGTTAATATCGTGTTGATTACTGGCTCGGTTTTTGTTGAATCAGTGGAAAAGGTTTTGTGGCATTCAACATAAACATTGGCATGTAGCTTGCTACATGAAACAACAATGTTGATAAAATACCCGCCACCGGACCACCCACCCCGCCACCCCCCTCCCCACCACCGAGCCGCTACCACACCACCACCCCAGGAGGACATAACGGTGGGGCTAGTGACCCAGAACAAGAGGGTCACCGGGACACTACTGTCCTGAGTCCCTTTTCCCCGCAACTACCCCAACACCAGATGAGCGGAAAGAGGCAACGACCTTGCGAGCAGGACAGCCGTCACCAGAATCGGGGTGGGACTGAACAAGATTCAGTCCCAGGTGACACCTCGTCGACGGCCACTGTACGTGACGGGGAAGGAGCGGCCACTGTACGCCCTTCAGTTACCTCCCCAAGGGCAGGAAGGCCCAAGGCTACGGCCAAAGTACATACCAGGGTAAGTAGACCCTCGGCTACGGCCTCAGTATGTACCGGAGAGGGCGCGGCCTCTGTGCACCCCTCTCCAGCTGTTCTCTCCTACGGGAGCAACACCGCGTCGACGGCCACTGTGCGTGACGGGGAAGGAGCGGCCACTGTACGCCCTTCAGTTGCTTCCCATAGGGCAGGCAGGCTTACGGCTACGGCTGAAGTACACACCAGGGTAAGTAGACCCTCGGCTACGGCCTCAGTGTGTACTGGAGAGAGTGCGGCCTCTGTGCACCCCTCTCCTGTTTTCTCTCCTACGAGAGCAACACCACGTCGACGGCCACTGTACGTGACGGGGAAGGAGCAGCCACTGTACGCCCTTCAGTTGCTTCTCATAGGGCGGGTAGGCTCACGGCTATGGCCGCAGTATGTACCAGGGTAAGCAGACCCTCGGCTACGGCCTCAGTACGTACTGGAGAGGGCACGGACTACGTGTACCCTTCTCCTGCCTTTTCCTCCTGCGGAAGCAGCACCGCCAGCATGGCCACTGTACGTGTGGGGGAAGGAGCGGCCACTGTACGCCCTTCAGCTGTGCGCCCTAGGAGTCACGAAACCGCGTTCACGGCCACTGTACGTGACGGGGAAGGAGCGGCCTCTGTATGCCCTTCATTCGTGGCTCTGAAAGCACTCCCGACGCAGGAAGTCCCTTGCTCGGCCGACCCCTTCCCTCTCAGCTGCGTGGGACGCCCTTTGTCACCATCTGGGAGTGTTCCCCCGGAGGTGTTGCCAGAGTGGTGGCAAGGCCCTATCCAGGTCCTACCGCCTACCCCTGGGAGATCCCTGCTCCTGCCGGACACCTGATGGAGATGGTGCCGCAGCTCACCCCTGTCGGCGCCTCCCCCTACAGCCGACCGCAGTCTTAGGACCCCCAGGCCCGACCAGCAGCCTCCAGGTGAAGGCAACCCAATCTCTCCCCACGGAGCCAGAGGCGACAGGCCCGCCTCCTACAGCTGTTTGGCCCCAGTCCCGATGGCCACCTCTCAGGTCGAGGCCCCCAGACCGGAGGGCCTCCCTGCATCCCACCAACGAGGCTCCAGTACGAGGGCCTCCTCCCAGGTCGAGGCCCCCAGACAGGCGGGCCTCTCTGTACTCCACCGACGACCAGGACCCGGGCAGTGTATTGCCCTCTACAGGAAGGCTCCCCCTAGGGCCTCCCCCTCACGCCCGGACACCAGTGATTTATACCCAGGACACACAGGTAAATAGTGACGTTAACGCCCCTTGTATCACGAACAGTCAAGACGGGAAGATAACAGTGAATAGTGACAAAGTGAGGGCCAGAATAATACCAGTGAAAGTTACCACAAACCTATTAAAGCCCGATACCTGGCAGAATAGAAAATAGCCTGAGTCCCAGATAAGAGAACTTACAGTAATTGTGAACCAAGACTAGGGTGCGCAGAAGAATCAAAAGTCTGTGTATAAGTGCCGTCGCGACTAAGAGACTCCATCAAGTGTTGCGATCCGCACCCTGTCTAGTTATAGTAGTATTCACCCCACTGACTCTTGGCCCTGTTCATCCCCAGTGCATCTGACTAAATATATATAATATTAATTCTGCCTAAAGATGAAATAAGGGTTTCGCGATATTACAACTAACAACATAAGTGTACATGCAGAATACTGTGTGTTATGCTGAGTGTTTTTAGACCGACTCCTCGTACTAAAGACACTAGCTACTGAGCGGGGTCCTCTTTCCGGACCGGAAGTAATGCACTAACAAAGGAACAGGACATAAAAACTAGGCAGTCCACCTTTAACACATCTATTACCTTAATTCTAACACCTTGACAATATTACATAGAATGGTATTATGGACAGAGGATACAGATATACAAAGTTACGTTAGTACAACACGAGATATTCACACACTCTTTAATTATGCTTTACAATGGGTTTTGAGTCCATAAGTGGATGGGACTAGCTTGTATCAAAGTCCAAAAGGTCTTAGTGTGCTGGGGCAATAGAGATATCTGGTCTTGATGAGCCGAGGAGGGATTATTACTATAAAATAACAAGGGGGGTAGAACACTATAATTCACTGTTTGGGCTCAGCGCGGCAACTCTCGCCCGCGCGTGCACTGACAAGGGGGGAGACTACTCTAGACTGGACTTGGAGATAGCACTAGTCGTATGAACCCAGAACTTATAGTCTTTTCCAGGGGAAGGTATTTACGGACACTTTTTGGTATAATCCCGCTGGTTCACTCTGTCACTGTATCACTACAAGAAAGGGAAAGTCACTATTCTTGCCCGAGTTTCTGGGGCGATATCACTTTGTCACTATAAGGTGTAGATCCTCGCTCTGGTCACGGTGCAGGGAGACCCTCTTGCCTGGGGTCTCGACCTGTTGTAGACCCTCCTCTGGTCACAGTGCAGGGAGACCCTCTTGCCTGGGGTCTCGACCTGTTGTAGGTCCTCCTCTGGTCACGGTGCAGGGAGACCCTCTTGCCTGGGGTCTCGACCTGTTGTAGGCCCTCCTCTGGTCACTGTGAAGGGAGGCCTGTCTGTGTTGGCCTTATGGACTGGGGCCAAACAGGTGTAGCAGACGGGCCTGACGTTGTAGGGTCTGCGGTAGGGGGAGGTCGGCGTCGACGGGTTGCTGGGCTTGCCTGGGGGTCCGAGGGCTGCGGAGGTCTGCTGGGGGTCACGCCGTCAGGTGTGGGCTGCGGCCTCGTCTCCTGCTGGTACATGGGGAAGACAAGAATTTCCCAGGGGTGGGAGGTAGGTCCCGACTGGGACCGGGCCTCTGTTCAGGTGACACTTTAGGGGCAACTCCCCCGGGTGGTGTCCAGCTACTCCTGCAGGAGTTAGCTGACTCTAGAGGACACACGGGGGCCGTGGTCTCTCTTGCACTTATAGAGGGTAGCACAGAGGCGACTCTCTCTTGTCTTTACAATTGCCGTGGCACCAGGTTGATCGGTCCTGGGACCCACTTGTGGCTGTGTGTGAGGGTCTCTTACCCTTAGAGTGGCTAGGGGCGTGAGCCCCGTACAATCCACTATTGGGCCTCCTGCCCTATTTGTTATAAAGGGCTCTCCTCCCTCGTCAAAGGACCTCCTGTCCTGGTTGTGGCAGAGGGTATTACGCCCTCGTGGCTCACGGTGGCAGAGGATACAAGGCCCTCGTGGCTCACCTGGGTTGTTGCGGCAGAGGATGGTGCTTCCCCGTGGCTCGCGGTGGCAGTAGGTGTAAACACCTCGTGGCTCACCTAGGGACCTCCTGTCCCGTTGGGGTGAAGCTGTGGTCGTCACCACAAGACTACAAGGGACTGACGTATCAGTCCCACCCCACTGCTGTTGATGGTCAACCCGCTGTGTATGTTGTTGCGGATCTAGGCTCACCTGGTGTTGGGGCAGTTGCGGGAAGAAGGGGCACAGGTCAGTGGTGGTTGGATGACCCTCTTGTCCCGGGTCATTAACCTGACCGTTATCTCCTCCTCGGGTGGTGGGGTGGTGGTGGCCCGGTGGTGGTGTGGGGGGTGGCGAGGCGGAAGGTCCAGTCGCGGGCATTTTACTGTGTCTCAAGTGTAACTGTAAATCTTGGTGTTAAAGGCTAACTCTGTGTCCATGTCTACTGTATATCCAGTACCTCTCTGTGTTATATATTAACGGTGTAGAAATTAAGGCAATAGATGTGTTAAGATATACTGCCTGGTTTTTATGTCCTGTTCCTTTGTGGGTGCTTTACTTCCGGTTCGGAAAGAGGACCCCGCTCAGTCGCTGGTGTTCTTAGGATGAGAAGTCGACCTAAAAACACCCAGCATAACAGTTGACTTGTCGCAGTCAACATGTCTTCTGGTTGAATGCCGCATTCAACATACATGTTGAAAGCCAAGCAAATCGCATGCTACATGTTGCCTGTGTTGCCCCAGTGGAATCGCGCCTTTACATTCGGAGGAAGAAGGTCTGTAATCCTACCATTGGACCTCTGAAGATATCCTCTGGGCAGATTGTTCATGATGCTGTAACCATGTCTGAAATATTTGCAACCTCCTTTGCCTCAGTTTATACCTTAACTTCGCCGTGTCCAGCCCCCCACCAAGCCTTTGATGAACAGTGCTGGGCAGATGCATAAATACTTGCGCAAAGCGCAATTGCGCACCCTTGCGCTCCGGTGATATCGTTTGCGCATTGCGCACCGCACGGGCCATGGGCAATTTTGCGCTTGCGCACATGAAAAGGCAGGTGCGCAAGCGCAAACTTAGGCACGACAAAATTTGCGCTTGCGCACCTGCCTTGTGGATTGCGCACTGCTCAATCCAAGGGGCACGTGGTCTTGGGAGCTTCCCGCATGGCTGGACAATGGATGGGGGAGGCTGGGGCGGGTCGCGAGCGTGGGTTGGTGGGGGGAGGCGGGAGGGAAGGGGCTAGTAGCATTTCTTAATATTCTTCAACAGAGATAATGTATTTTTAATATTTTTTAAATTATTATTACTAGTAAATAATAATTATACATTATTTTTTGAGATTAGCATATGCAATTCCCTACAAAAACCATTAAAACATTATTTAAATCAAATATCCACAGCCTAATAATTTATTATTAGGCTGTGGATATTTGATTTAAACTGTTTTCATGATTTTTTTATTTTTTGTAACGAATTACAAACGCTATTATATATCTATATTGAATTATTAAATAAATTGTCTTGACAAGACAAGAGAGAGAGAGATAAAGAGCATTATTCTGAGAGAGAGAGAGAGAGAGAGAGAGAGAGAATAGATACGGGAATGGCAAAGGAGCGTCCCTTTGAGTGTGGAGATAAGTCATAAACTTCGTCCCTCTTCTCTCTCTTATTCTCCATTCCTTGCCTCCTCTCTCTCTTATTCTCCATTCCCTCCCTCACTCTGACAGAGAGAGAGAGAGAGAGAGAGTTGATGATACAGTAATCACGTGATCTTTGCCAATGCCTTGGTAAATAATAGGTTGTTTTTCCCGAACAATGACCTACTGTACCTCTGTCACCGCGGGTGGTGGGCAGGTTGCTAATTTAGTAATTTATTTAATTATACCAATATTTATTTTACAGTAATTCCCACAAATATATGCAAATGATTTGCGCTAGCGCTTTGCGACATTGCACAAGCTAAATATTAGATTGCACACTTGCATAAAGTACAAATAATAGAAAATAATAATAATAAATAAAAGTAGGTATGCTGTTTTATTTAAATCTCAATATTTTTCAGTAATTCCCAAAAATATATGCAAATGGTTTGCGCTTTGCGACATTGCGCAAGCTAAATATTTGTCAGATTGCACATTTGCGCTTGTGCAAGATAGTGAATTGTGGATTGCACTTGCGCAAGGTCCTTCTTCTTTTGCGCTGCCCACCATTGGATGATTATATTCCTTAATATGAGCGCCCCCACCGCCAGACTCCCCACCCTGCTATGGAGCCGCAGCCCTACCCCTACTCCATGAGGACACCACGGTGGGCCAGATGAGCGTGACTCTGGCCCAGAGCAAGACAGGTGCTGGGCTGCCCGGACCTTGTGTCCCTCTTCCCCTCAACCTGCCCAATCACGACGTCGCAGAAATGCGACACAACTTCTCGGCCAGACCAGCCCTTGTCAGGATTGGGGTGGGACTGCTCTAGATACAGTCCCAGGCAGCACCGCAGTAACGGCCACTGTACGTACCGGGAGGAAACGGCCACTGTATGTCCCTCAACTGTTTCCCCCTGCAGCCCTGCGACGACGGCCACTGTACGCGTCAGAGAAGGAACAGCAACTGTATGTCCTTCAGCTGCAGCCACATCTGGAGCCCGCCTCGGTGTGGCAGCTATTGAGCACACACCGACAGGCAAAGGCAGGAGTGGAACCGGGACGATGGCCACTGTACGCGTCGGGGAGGGAACGGCCACTGTACGTCCCTTATCCACCTCCTCCTCCTACGGGAGTAGCACCACGGTAACGGCCACTGTATGTACTGGGGAGGGAAGGGCCACTGTACGTCCCTCAGCTACTTCCCATTGGGCAGGCAGACCCGCAGCAACAGCCACTGTACGCGCCGGGGAGGGAATGGCCACTGTACGTCCCTCATCTGCCTCTTCCTCCTTCAGAAGCAGCCCCATGGCAACAGCCACTGTACCACCAGGGAAGGAACGGTCACTATATGTCCTTCTGCTGCTACCCCAAGGGGCTGTGGAACCGCGACGATGGCCACTGTGCGCATCGGGGAAGGGATGCCCACTGTACGCCCCTCATCCACAGTCCTGAGGGTTCTCCCAGAGGGGAAGGTCCCTTGCACGGCCCACTCTCCACCCCTCGGCTGCATGGGACTCCCTTCTCTCTCTCCCTCCAGGTATGGTTCTCTGGAGGTGCTGCCGTTCCAGGAATGGTGGCAAGGACCTGTCGCCGAAGGTGGGGTTCACGCCCTACAGCCTGCCCCTGGATGACGCCGGATCTTGACGAACGCCCTGCGGGCGAGGTGCCGCAGCCAACCCCTGACGGCATCCCAACCTAGAGGCGACTGCAGTCCCAGGCCTCCCAGGGCCAGCCCGCGGGCCCCAAGACGGGACCGCTCTGACCCCACTCGCCGTCAGCCTTTCGCCAGGAACAACAAGCAGTAGACCCAACTCCTGATGCTGTTCGGCGTCAGTCCCGAGGCCCCTTACCAGGTCGAGGCCTGAGCAGGAAAAGACCTCCCTGCACCCCAGACCAGAGACGAGCCCAGGACGCGACGCCCCCGAGAGCTGTCCCGTGCCTCCTGCAGAAGGGCTCCCCAGAAGGGCTCCCTCCCACTCCCGGGCGCCACCTCAGTTAAACCCAGGCCTCAGCAGCCCAGTGACGACGCCCCCAGATCCCAGTGTCGTGTTAAAGACTTAACAGTGAAAGTGACTGCAAGTGATATAAAACAGTGAGACAGAAACACTACCCATAAAGGTCTCTACTCCAGTTTATCCAGATGTCTAAGCACCCCAGAACCAGAGTAATATCCTAGTGTGTGGCCAAAGAGACCAACCTACCACGTACAGCCAGAGAGACCGACTGTATGAACAGTGTCACCACGGCTATGTGATATTCTCTCCTGTATTGACTCGGGCGTAAACACCGTGCCCATGTGATATGTTATGCTAGTATTAATTAACCTGTCACTTTACCACATCCATATTCAGCGTATCTTTATATGTATATTGAAAGGGAATTGAATTGAGACAGCAGATGTCTTAAGGTGTACTGCCGAGTTTTTATGCCCTGTTCCTTTGTAAGTGTTCTATTTCCGGTCTAGAAAAGGACCCCGATCAGTCGCTGGTGTCTTTAGAACGAGAAGTCGGTCTAAAAACATCCAGCATAACATTCCTGATCTTGACATCAGCCTTAACGACGTTACAAATGCCTTGAGCAAACTGGACGCCTCCTCCTCCATGGGCCCTGATGGTATCCGCCCTTACCTTCTTAAGCACTGTAGTCCATCGTTGGCATATCCCCTGCTGCTGATCTTCCGGGAATCTTATAGCCAAGGAACTCTGCCACAGATTTGGAAAATGTTGAATGTCATAACTATTTTTAAAAAGGGTTCTAGATATGACTCTCTTATGTACAGACCTATTTCTCTTACATCGGTCTGTGTCAAAACCATGGAGCGCAGCATTACTAAATTCATTTATGAGTACATTGAATCCAACGACCTTCTGACCAAGGATCAATTCGGCTTCAGATCCGATCAGCAGAAGATCAACTTATCATTGCATATAATGAAGTTACCAAGTGGCTAGATACTGGTTACAATGTGGACATAATCTACTTTGACTATTCTAAGGCGTTTGACGTTGTATGCCATGATATCCTAATTGTTAAACTGCGGAACCTGGGTATCGGGGGACGTTTATTGGACTGGATCAGGGATTTCTTACTAGATCGCGAAATGAGAGTTGTCAATCACCATCATAGCAACCCCAAGATGGTACTAAGCGGGGTCCCACAGGACTCGGTCCTTGGACCCCTCTTTTGTTTCTGTTGTATGTCAGTTTTCTTAATAATGATATGAACTCACCCACGAAAATATATGCAGATGATCTCAAACTGTATGAAAACATAAAGCCAGGTACAAACCAGAATATTGTCAATAATGCATGCCTTCCAAGCAGATATTAACACTCTCGCTAGGGTTTCAAAATCTTGGGGTTTATCCATGAATACTGACAAATGTATACACCTGAGATTTACCCGTAAAAATATCCCATGGGAAACTTGGCCTTTTTGACATGTACTACCTAAACGATCTACCTCTTCCTCAGAGAAACTCTGTATCTGACCTGGGAGTACTGATTGATTCCTCACTTCAATTTCACCAGCATATTTCAAACTTGGTTCATAAAGCTGGAGCTCTGTCGAACAGTATTCTGAAGCCCACAGTAAATCACGATGCCTCATTCATGATCGTCCTATTTATATCTCCCACATCCGTCCATTGATGGAGTACTCCTCGTCGTTGTGGAATCTGGGGTACATAGGCGACCTTAGGCTGCTGGAATCAGTCCAGCGACGTTGGACAAAGTCTGTACAGGGGCTTGAAAACCTAGACTATACGAGCAGATTGAGGGCCTTGAACTTATTCTCCGTTCAGGGAAGACTGCTGCAACATATCATCAAATACTGGCAAATATTTCGTGGAAGCTCCTCTTTGACCTCAGACGATCTGTTTGCCCGTCCTCTTTGCCCCACTACTCGGGGACACCACTTCCAGATTGCCCACCACCGATGTCAACTTGACGTGCGTAAGAGATTCATCAGTATCAGATGTGTGTCTCTCTGGATTTCGCTGCCCGACTCTGTTGTTTCTATTCAGGACCTAGCTTCTTTTAAAGCAGCTCTCACTTCCCATGTCAGCGACCCCATGTTCCAGTTCCATTAACTATTGTGATGGTTAAAATGCAGTATAATATCGTCGAGGGCAACCCAACACCCCCAGAAGTAGCTCACAGAGGAGCATATACACAGCGCCTAGACTCCGGGCAACAGGGACATAAGTCTGCCCGGGCTGTGCGCCCCTATGAGCCGGAGCTCACCTGCTCCCACCATAGCAGGAATACGAGACTACCTTCCATGCAAGCAGACCACCGACAACTACAGGGTGGAGCTGTTACTCCAGCTCCAGTCAGCACCCCTTAGACAGCCAATAGCCGCTCAACCCTCCTACAGGAGACAGCCTGCAGCTGCTCTGGAGATGACAAGGAGACGGCCGGTAGCCGCTCTCACCTTCGTCACGAGACGGCCGGTAGCCATTCTGAAGGTGCCCTGAGCAAGACAGCCAGTTGCCGCTCGACCCTCCTACAGGAGATGCCCTGCAGCCGCTCCAGAAGTAACAAGGAGATGGCCGGTAGCCATTCCCGCCTTCGTCAGGAGACGGCAGGTAGCCGCTTTGAAGGTGCCCCTCAAGAGACGGCCTCTAGCTGCTCGACCCTCCTACAGGAGACAGCCTGCAGCCGCTCCGGAGGTAACAAGGAGACGGTTGGTAGCCGCTCCGAAGGTGCCCCTGAGTCGGCCTGTAGTCGCTCCCTTCCCCAGGCCACAGCCAGTAGCCGGGCCTTTGCGACGGCTGGCAGCCGCACCCGTAGAAGGTCATGGCTAGTAGCCAGGCCCTGTGGTAGGAGACAGCCAGTAGCTGCTCCTCCACCAGGTGTTGACTCCTGCCCACCAGCTTATGACCCAGAGGGAACCCCCAGCCTGGAGGACTACTGGAAAGGCCCTGTGACTACCACCAGGCTCTTCTCCCCATAGTCAGTTCCTGAGAGGGCTCGCCTGACAGACCCCGATGTAGGCCAATGCCACAGCCCCCTCCTGACGGCGTCCCCGACCGCCGGGGACCGCAGCCCTTGGGACCTCCAGACCACCCCCAGGACCCCTGGGCAGGACCTCCCTACACCTCGATGCTGGAGATCTTCATCCTCCATCAGGCCCTGAGCGAGAAGTTCAGGCAGCTATTCGGCCCCAGCCCTGAGGGCCAGACTCCTGCCCGAAGCCCTGAAAGCGCAGGACCCTTCGCCACCAGCAGCCCCGGACGAGACAGGACTCCCCTACGCATGATCCCATGGCCCCTGAATACAGAGGCCCCTGGCGGAACTCAGCCCCGTCAGTAGTGGGGCTGAGTC
>NC_137008.1:51963431-52045931 GCF_032717465.1 Coenobita brevimanus
CTTCAGATAACGCCATAGACTGACAATTCAGGGGATTTCCTATAGCCTAACCCAGTAAACCATGTACTGTACTGTACTATACTACACTGGGAGGTACCCATATGAGCAAAAAAATGAACAAGTTGCCTAGTGCATTAAGGCACTCCAACTGGATATGACCCTTGAGGTTCCAAGTCTGAAGACTGCATGGGATTAATCTGATAACATTATACTGCTCAGGGAGAAGCAACTGATCCTCACTGCCTTGAGTGTCTAGACAGAGTAACTTAGCACTGGACCTCTATGCTCCTGGTAAAGGGCCACAATAAATGAGTGGTTGAGGGTTGGGTGGATGGATGGAAAACACATTTTTTTTTTTTTTTCTTTTTTTTTTTTACTGTACACTTCCTATTTGGGAACACTTTTCAGGAAGAGTTTTCAAGCCTCTGTCAACATGATAGCTATAAGCATTAGAAATGGACCTGGAAGGAACCATCTCATACTTACTAATACTCACCTGCAAACTTAATAATAGTGGTTTTCTCTTTCCATTTTGCTGTAGCCAACTGGCCCTTAGTTAGTGGAGCTCGGTGTCTCTCTCCAGCCAGCCTCCAATCATGAACTGTCTCTTCCACGGCAGTAATAAAGCATTCCCATTCCGATGCTGTCGTGTAGTCAACAATTTCAAAAACTTCTTGGTCCTAAAAAATAAATATATACAATAAAATGAAAAATTATGTAATACTATCGCACAGTGCAAATGAAAAACATACAAAATCAATACAATAATAATTGTTCAACAAATTACGGTGATCAAAGCCAGAACAAAAATATTCATAGGACAAGTCTGTTAAGTGCTGTAGGAAAAGTTTGGAATACAGAGTAGAATAAGGGAGATACAGTATTAGCATGTCTGGTGAATTATGCAATGGGTATTTCTTGGAATGTTAAGGTCAATGTGTTAATTAAATTTTTCTGAGGGAAGAGAGCGGAAATAGAAATATCACTGCCATGGTAAACTTTTAGGAAAATATATACTGGTACAGTATTATATATATATATATATATATATATATATATATATATATATATATACATACAGTATGTATATATATATATATATATATATATAATTTTTTTTTTTTTTTTTTTGTGGGGAAGAAGGAACCAAAGGCAATGAGCCCGCAAAACTGTTCCTTCCAAGAGAAAAACAAAATACAAGAGAAAGCCAAATTCAAGATCCATTCATTTCGAGATGCCTTGACACACTGCGTTTGAAAGACTGGAGATCATAGGAAGCTGGAAATACAGACAGAGGGGGACAGTTCCAAAGTTGACCTGTTGCATAAATGAAGGATTGGGAGTAACGGTTAACTCTTGCATTAGAGAGTTGGACAGAAAAGGGGTGAGAGTTTGCTGCTAGACGAATGCTATGGGCCCGTCGTAGAAGTGGAGGAATGCATGCCGACAGTTCAGAGGAATAGTGACCACTGAAGTAGCGATAGAAAAGAGATAATGATGCAACACTGTGGCGAAGAGACAGAGGTTGAATGGAGTCAGTAAGAGGGGGAGAGTTAATGAGACGAAAAGCCTTTGACTCCACCCTATTGAGAAGAGCTGTATGTGGGGAGCCTCCCCACATATGAGAGTTGTACTCCACACAGGGGCGGATAAAACCCCTGTATAGAGTCAACAATTGTGCAGGGGCAAAGAAGGAACGGAGTTGGCTTAGCTCACCCAATCGCTTGAAAGCAGATTTTACAAGAGATGTAATATGATCTTTCCAAGACAAGTCCCGAGCAAATGAAACCCCAAGCATGTTCAACGATGATGCAGGATTAAGTTGAGTATTATTAAACATACGTGGGTATACCTGTGGAAGATTTTGTCGGGTTGATAGGTGCAAAAACTGAGTCTTTGATGCATTAAAAACAACCAGATTATTTTTACCCTAATCAGAGATAGTCATCCCTTGCCTGTTGAAGTAACTGCTGAGATGGACGTTGTGGGAATCGAATGGAAAGGTGAAGGGTGGAGTCATCAGCGTATGAGTGGATAGGGTTAGATGTACAGCTTAGAAGGTCATTGATAAATAAAAGGAAGAGAGTTGGTGATAGGACAGAGCCCTGAGGAACACCACTGTTAATAGATCTAGGAGAAGAACGATAGCCATCTAAAACAGCTGCTATAGAACGACCAGAAAGGAAGCTAGAGATGAAGGCACAGATAGAAGGATAGAAACCGTAAGACGGCAGGTTGGAAATTAAAGATTTATGCCAGACTCGATCGAAAGCCTTTGAGATGTCAAGTGCAATGGCAAAGCTTTCGCCAAAGTCCCAAAAGGAAGATGACCAGGAGTCTGAAAGGTAGGTGAGAAGATCGCCTGTGGAGCGTCCCTGACGGAATCCATACTGACGATCAGAGAGAAGGTTGTGATAGGAAAGATGCTTTAAAATTTTTCTATTAAGAATAGACTCAAAAACTTTTGAGATACAGGATGTTAAAGCAATTGGACGATAGTTAGAGGGTTGGGAATGGTCACCCTTCTTTGGGACTGGCTGAATGACAGCAAACTTCCAGCAAGAAGGAAAGGTACAAGTTGACAGACAAAGGCGAAAGAGTTTGCCTAGGCAGGGTGTAAGCACAGAAGCACAGTTCTTGAGAACAACAGGAGGGACTCCATCAGGCCCATATGCCTTATTAGTACTGAGGCCAGCAATGGCAGAAAAATTAAAAAACTGATGCATAAATATCTCACAAAAGATGAAACTTCTACTCTCTACATTTCTCCAGCAGATCAATAATTCATCCATCCATTCATCATCCAGTAATACTTCGCCCCATGAGAAGCGTAGGAGCCCGGGGCTAGGCAAGATGGTCTTGACA
Source organism: Coenobita brevimanus (assembly GCF_032717465.1). NCBI lineage: Eukaryota > Metazoa > Arthropoda > Malacostraca > Decapoda > Coenobitidae > Coenobita > Coenobita brevimanus. The sequence goes on from NC_137008.1 coordinate 51,966,297, forward strand.
TTTAATATGAGAGTGACCAGCCTCACTCATCCCTGAATGGCATCACATGAACAAAAATCCCCAACCATCCCTTGGATATAATCCTTCACCGGCTCAATCCGATTGGAGCGCCTTAATTACCCACTAAACCAACAGGCGCCATAATTTGGTTATATGGTTACCACCCAGCATAGTAAATGGTTTCCTGGTGGACAGGAAACCATTTGGCTTGTCACTCAGTGTAGAGTCACCCACAGGCAGAAGGAAGAGGAAAGAATGAAGGAACGAAAGACAGAAGAGGGAGTGTAAAGTCACCTGTAGACAGAAGGAAGAGGAAAGAATGAAGGAAAGAAAGACAGAAGAGGATGGAAGGAAAGAAAGACGGAGGATAGGAAAGGGCAGACACCTGACAGCAGCACTACATTAAGTGTAACTAATCTAATCTCATTTGTCTGGGAACTGATTTTTTTTAAATAACAGAACAGAGGAAAGAAAAAATAAATAAATAAATAAATCATACACCAAATTACAGGTATCCTACATTCATAAAAAATCTGTAACAATTGGACTCGAACAGCTGTAGGTTGAAGTTTGGGGGAAACCACTCTGGGGAAGCGAGTTCCAAAGAGATGCAGTTTGGGGAATAAAAGAATTCTGACAGGCAGAAGTTCTGTAAGATGGCAGCGTGACAGTCCAGTCATAAGCGCTACCAGATGCCCGTGTAGCGCGAGGGAAGGCATGGAGAGGTGGCACAATGGATGCAACTTCGTCCGAGCATTTGCCATAAAAGTACCTGTATCTTTAAAATAATACAAGGTAAGCGACAGTCCTTCTTACTTGTAGGGGAGGTAGTTCATTTGTAATAACAGGATTATTAATACTGTAATTCTAATAACTGTTCTGAATTTTGTCTAGTTGTTTTAGTGCAACCTCTCCAAATCAATTCCACAAGGGTGAGCAATATTCCAACTGAAAGCGCACATGACCCTTGTAAATTATAGCTACAGTAACTACTTGTCAGTGAAGAAATTACGGACTCTGTACAATAATCCATGATTCTTTGAAGCAGTTTTAGCAAGTGATCTAACATGAGAGGTCCAGCTGTGGGTATTAAGTGAAACACCGAGAATTTCAACACTTTTAGAGACAGGAATATTAGAGTTTGTAATATAAGAATTAGGCAATATCTGTCTATTAGTAAATTGTATGTACCATATCTGGTTTTCCTAGTATTAAATGAAACAATGTTATTTTGTCCCCATTCAGTGATTTTAGATAGGTCTTAATTTATGTAGATTGCTGTACTGAACTGTGAGTTAGTGACATTAAACTTTGTGAATAGGTGTTTATGTGTGAATGAACTGTGAAGTGTTGAGTCATCTGCATATGAATGGATGGGATTACGGGCAACAGATAAGAGATCATTAACATGAATTAGGGATAAGGACACAGGGGCAAACTGGCCATTTTGTCGATATCTTTACTCTTTCCACTTTTTCTCCAATTTCAAATTTTCTAAAACTGAAAGTTAATAGCTCATTTGAAAGCTATTTTAATGTAGATCCATAATATGTAAACCAATTTTAGAAGAAATTTTCAAAAACATGCCAAAAATGATGCTAAAGTTGAATGAAAAATGGGAAAATTTCAAACGTGAAAATTTCACCCCCAAAAACTTTGATGTCTATCGAAAAATAATGAAGTTAGAACAAGAATTTAAAAAACAGTGTATACCACAGGGTGTTGGCTTTATGTGCAAAAAAAAGTCATTTGTCTATCTTCATTAGTTTTTGAGCTATTAGCCTAAGGTTTTAGTAAAATGGGGTCAAATGGGCCACCTCATTAATTTTCTCCAGATTTTTATCGCACTTGCATAACATAGTCAAGCAGTTCTTTGGGAATCTACAGTATTGATAACAACTCTAGTGATGAAGAGGAAACAACAATTAGGCCCGAAGTGAAAGTGGAAGATCTGAAAGACGGTGCCACATTTGTTATTGTGTTCTATGAAGGCTCGTCTTTCCCTGGGCGAGTTATGGAAGTTATAAAGACAAGCGTTGAAGTCAAGTGTATGACAAGGAGCAACCCGAAGGTCTGGAAGTGGCCTGAACGTCCAGATCTCCAAGAGTATGTACTTGAAGATATCATCTCCACCATCCAAACTCCGGCAACCTGTGGCAGTCGTGGCCAGTGTAGTGTGCCTGGGATTGAAAAACACTGGAATGCCTAAATAACAGTAATACGTCCTTGTAAATAAGTGATTTGTATATAAAACATTAATGTTAGAATATAACTGAAATAAGTGTAGAATTAAGTTCAGTGACAAAAGAGAACACTCACAGTGTAAATTTTGTGTATTACAGGTAGCCGAAAATAAGGACTAAAAAAAACGTCACCAGTTTAATGGACTGCCACGTGCCACACAAACTGCCAAAACAGGAATAGTGGCAACCATGGTGATGAGGAGTTCCTGCCCTACAATTTGATATATGGTAAGGCTAATTATTATTTATACATATTAATAAACATTTAAATATTGTGGCCCGTTTGACCCCATCAGCTGCGGGGTCAAATGGGCCACACCTACCCTAGTTTAGCAAAAAAAAATTTATATTTATAATTTTTCAAATTTTTTTAATCATGTCTTATTTTAGAGCCAAAAAGGTGTAATGTTCTGATGCAAGTACAGTATAAAACTTTCAAATTTCAACTTAGTTTTTGTGTGGCAGCCAAAAAACCAAAAAAGGTGTCCCGTTTGCCCCCGCATGACCCTATACATCATCTAGCCTACTTTACTCTTATCTTCCTGTCAATGATATGAGGAAATCAAAGGAAAAAAAGATGATCATACCAAGGGAGTAGATACGGACAGAAGGGAACGGTGCAACACTCTGTCAAAAGCTTTAGAAATAACAAGAGCTACGGCATGAGTTTCTCCATGTTGGTCAATTGACTGATGGATGGTATGGGTCAGGAGATTGATTATCTCAACAGTGGATCTTTCGTGACGAAAACCATACTGCCTATCACTAATCAGATGTTGGATTCAAGATGTTTAACCATGTGCTTCTTAATAACAGTCTCAAACACTTTACCATGAGAAAATGTGACAGCAATTGGTCTGTAATCAGAGGGGTCAGATGAACTTCCTTTCTTCAGAATTGGATGGAAATTGGTTTCCTTCCAAGAATTAGGGAAAGAAGAAGTACACATGCATAGTCTCAATAATTTAACTAGAACAGAAGCAAGTTCTGGGGAACACTTAAAAAAAAAAAAAAAAAGAAAGAAAGAAAACTGGAGGAATTCCATCTGGACCTGGAGCTTTGTTGGTTGGTAAAGTGTCTAGGATGGATTTTACATATCTAGTCAGTATCTTAAGTGAAGCCATTTCAGGAGAATCAAGTTCTAGTACAGGGACATTCTGGCTTACTTCCTCTAAGGCAGAATTCTGGGAAATGTACTGGCAAGGATGTTTGCTTTACCACGCTGGTCTCGGAGAGGTGAGAGTGTGAGAGGGTGAGAGTATGGATAGGGTATTGTATATGTGAGGCAGTAGGTGAGAATGCGAGGGCAAAAGAGGGAGTATGTATTGTGTGCAACAGATGGAAGGATAATATAAGAGAGTATGGATCAGTTGGTTCAAGGAGTGTGTGGGTAAGAATGAAAGTAGGATTACAAATGTGGGCGATCGTGTGGTGTGTATGCGCCAACACAAGATCATGGAAGAGTGAAAAAAGAGTTCTGGGTGAATGTAGAAGAATGCATGGGAAAGTATGAAAGGAATGAGAGTGTTTTTGACTGGAGATATGAATGGAAAAGTAGGGAATGTGAAGGTGGATACAGCAGTTGGTAAGTGGGATGTGCCTGCAGAAGTGGATGAGAAAGGCAGTGCTCAACTGGATATTTATTTTGTGCAGGGAAAGGGTTGGTGATAGCCAATACCCTCTATTGGCACAAAATGACAAACAGGTATAACGTACGTGGCGAGTGATGACATGGGTGGGTGGTGAACTGAATGAACGGAATGCAATGACTGATCACGTGTGTGGATGACAGAATGATAGGGTATGTGGCAGATGCAAGAGCATACAGAGGTTGGGGGAGTGGACTTTCTGACCACTACTTGGTGATGGTGAAAGAGGTTTAAAAGCAATGGAGAAACAGAAGGAGGGAAGGAGAGGAAAAAATAGTCCATACAAGGGGGGTAAAAAGATTGCAAGAGGCTGGGGGAAAAAAAAAAAAAAAAAAAAAAAAAAAAAAAAAAAAGGGGGCAGAATATAAGAGAGATGTGATGGAACAACTGGTTAAATATGATTTGGAGTAGATGGGGGAGGTGGAAGGTGTGTGCAAGATGTTCACAGAAGAAAGCTGTCCATCATGTGAGGTGGTGTGCAGGGTGAAGAAAAGACAAAAGGGGGAGAATGGAACAGCATGGTGGAATGAAGAGGTGAGACAAGCTTTACTGCAAATGAAGAAAGCATACAATGAGTGGATGAGAAACAGAGACATGGAGGAAGTTGAGAGATGAGAGAGTTATATGTAAAAGGGAAGAGAGCAGTGAAAAGACTGGCAAAGATAAGAAGAGAATGAATGAGGAATTTGGAAGGAATCTGAGTGTAAATTGGAAGGAATGTAAGAAAATGTTTTGGATAAGAAGAGAATGAATGAGGAATTTGGAAGGAATCTGAGTGTAAATTGGAAGGAATGTAAGAAAATGTCCTGGAAAGAGGTAAAGAGAGTTAGACAGGGCGATAAAGAAGTAAGTCGGGGTGAGAAAGATAAAAATGGGAAAGGAGAAAAAGTGAGCAGATAGAGAGAACACTTTAAGGAACTGTTAAACACAGAGAATGAAAGTAATGCAAGTATAGCTAAGTGCCTGGGGAATGGATGGGAAAAGGAGGGAGGTGAAAAGAGAGGAAGGGATCAGGAAGATGGAAGTAGTGAAAGCAATGAAGAAAGTTAAAATGGGGAAAGCCCCGGGAATAGGAGCGTTCACGCAGTGGAAAATCTGCCAGACACCACAAGAAACTATGTCTTGCTTTTGTTTCAACAGGCTAAGGGGGTCGTAGTTAAACTTCAGTGTTATTTTTCTGATTGATAATTACAATACTGGTTAAGCAAATAACTTTAAAAAATGTAAATCACTCTTGTGCTATTTCACCCAAAATATCGCCAAAAAAATAGTATATTTCTATATTATTCCATAAGAAGGTTAGGACGGTATCTGCCAATAACACTGTTTTTGGACTGTAAGAAGCAAAAAAAAGTGTATGAATATTGACTTTTGTATATAATCTGACTTGTACAAAAAATGAAACATAGGGTCTATCCGTAGTTTAATATTTATTAGACTCTAAAATGGTACGGCATATCGAAGCCTAGCACTGCCAGACGTACGAAGCAAACATACACAGATCAGCTATCATTGCAAATAAAGACAGGCGGCTGTTTTGGTTTGCTCGGGAAACTTGTTGTACCAGAGGAAGCATCTAAATATCAACACGCTTTCTTGACGTGAATTAAGTTTTATTCTTACTCACATGGAGTTTAATTTGTTAGCATGAATTATAACCAACTTTTGTTATTAGTTAAGATATACAGTGCATATGGTATATATTTCTATGCATGCATAAACCAGGCTGCAACTGCAGTGAAATATTTTTTTTTATTACTATTTTTTTTCAGGCTGCATTGAAACAGCACTGTTCTAAAGAGAAGAAATAGAATAGTTATATATTTTTACAATATATAAGATGCATGAAAAAGGACATTCAATTATTGCCTGACATGTGATTTTTTTTTCCATCTGAAAAATTAAAATACTGGTGACATCTGGCATTTCTCCAGCTGCACGAATGCTCCTATTGATGGAGTGTGTGATGAAATGCTGAACCATGGGGCAGAGATAGTAGTAGAATGGATGTGAAAGACGTGCAGACTGGCCTTGGAGGAGGGTAAAGTTCCAGAGGATTGGAAGCCAGGCATAATTATTCCCCTGTACAAAGAAAAAGGGGAGAATGAAGTGTGTAGTAATCATAGGGGCATTTGTCTTCTGAGTGTAACTGGAAAAGTAGCCTATATGGTACGATACTTATTGACAAAGTTACGGAAATAATAGAGGAATTAGCCAGCTGGAGAAGAACAGGGTGATATTAAGAAGGGAAGATGTTGTGTAGATCAGATTTTCATTCTTAGGTCTTTAGTCAAAAAGTTTCTAGAGACGAGAAAGAAGTTGTACGCAGTCTTCATGGATTTGGAGAAAGTATATGACAGGGTGGATAAGCAAGGAATTAGGAAAATATTAAGAGTATATGATATAAATGGGAAGTTGTTGGATCCCATGAAGAGCATGTATGACAGTGCTGCGGCTGCAGTGCACGTGAATGGTGAACTGAGTGAATTTTTCTATCTGAATGTTGGACTGAAACAGATATGTGTCATGTCTCTATGCCTGTTCGATCTGTATATGGATGGAGATATAAAAGAAATACAAGGTAGGGCAGTGGATGGTAGGGTGGCCCTATTGAGAGAGGGCAGCATTTGGAAACTTCCTGTACTGCTGTTTGCATATGATACTGTATTCTTAAGTGAAGATGAAGGGGAACTGCAAGGCTTGGTGAATGAGTCTGGAAGAGTGTGTAGGAAACAGAATCTAAAGGTGTATGCCGGGATGAGTAAAGTAATGGTCTTCAAGGGAAATGAAGTCACTGAATGTACAGTGAGGTTGGATGAAAAGGAAATGGAAAATGTGAGTGCATTTAAGTACTTGGGCAGTGTGATGAGTAATGATAGAAGTTTGGGGGATGAAGTACTTGAAAGGGTACAACAAAGAAGAAAGGTTGCTGGATCTTTGAACGCAGTGATAAGAAACACGGAAGTGAGCATGGAGGTAAAAAGGTCGCTGCAAGATGCTATCGTGGTACTAACTCTAACAGATGGAAGTGAAGCTTGGACCTTGTTGGAAGGACACAAGAGTGAATGCAGTGGAAATGAGTTATTTCAAAGGACCATGTGGAGTTACATGGAGAGACAGACTGACAGATGAGAAGTAATGAAACATTGTGGGGTGGATGTGGATGTGATAGAAAGCATTAGGAGAAATACATTGAGGTAGTTTGGCCATGTGGACAGGGTGTAGAGCGAGAGACTAACAAGGAGTGTATGTAAGATGAAGGAGGGGAGAGGGAGGGGATGGCCGAGGATGAAATGGAGGGATGGAGTGGAGAGGCATATTAGAGAGGGGTGTGTGAGCTGGGAGCAGGGCAGTGAAATGGCAGGGGACAGGGCGACATGGAGGTGATTTGTTTGTGGCCATCCCATATGGGATTGTAGCATCTGGCAATGCATAGATCAACAGACCATCTGAAGATATTTTAGTGGGGGAATGGATGATGACTTGTTAAAAGTTATTACCAAAAGAACTAAGAGTTGACCAAAATATTCTATTGTCATTAGGATTGCTTAACCCTCTCACGGTTTTCATACGCGTTTGATTCATATGATCTACTTACCCCCCTCACAGTTTTCATCCGCATTTAGATGCCTACAAGCCACTGAATGGAAAAATGCAAGAAAGAAAAAAGGCATATGATGTGTCATTTTGACTTTTTATTTTCTTTGGTTTCCTTTTTTGAACATTCTACTATAAACTACAACTATTCAGCTTCAAAAACAGCACCACAACCAGCATTCTATCATGCAAAGTGTATTTACACAGAGTGATCAAAGAAAAAGTATATGCAGCATAGAATCATAAAAAATTGTGCATCTTTTTCCTTTTCATTTACTACACATTAAATGCAGAAATAATCATAAACAATATACGGTATCACTGTAAAGGTAATTTATCATAGTTTTGCATGGTTCAGCCTAGATTTATATAGCTCTGTTATTTTGCTGGGGAGAATATATATCTAGGGCAATGTTTATCGTACATTTTTTTTGTTTTTGCCTTACTTCACCACTCCTGGAGGTAGGGGGGTTTCAAGAATACTCCCCCAGTATCCCTGCTTGTCGTATGAGGTGACTAAAAGGGTTGATGGTGGGTTAGTGCCCCACCCCGTAAAAAGAACTAACTAAACAAGTGAATAAAGCCCCTCGGACCAGGACGCACCAAACGTTGACGACTAAGGAACAAACAAAGGACATTCTGAGGGTGGGGACATGGAATGTGAGAGGAGTGAATGATGAAGTGAAAGAGATACAGATTGTTCAGGTGCTTGAGGATGCAAGAGTGGATATTTGTGGATTGACAGAAACTAAATGGAAAGGTGAAAGAGTGAGAGAATGGGAGTACTGTACGGTTTTGGAATGTGTGCGGGAGTTAATGAGAATGAGAAAGCAAGAGAGGGAGTATGTCTGATGATAAGCAAGAAGTGGAAGAAGAATATAAGAGAGTATGGAACAGTGGGTGCAAGGATTGTATGGGTGAGGATGAAAGTTGGTATACAAGTGTGGGCGATTGTATGTGCGTAGGCGCTGACAGAGGACCGAGTGGCAAGAGTAAAAGATGAGTTTTGGGCAAGTGTAGAAGCATGTATGGACAAATCTGAAAGGAGCATGAGAGTGTTTCTGATTGCAGACATAAATGGCAAAGCTGGGAATGGTAGTGCATTGGTGGACATCTGTGCTGGTAAGAGGTTGGCAATAGCCAACACCTACTATCGACATAAGATGAACCACAGGTATACATGGAAAGTCATGAGGAGGATGGATGGTGAACTTGCTGAACGAAAGGCAATGACAGATTATGTGTGTGTGGATGAGCGAATGAGAAGACAAGTGTTGGATGCAAGAGTGTGGAGAGGGTGGGGGAATGGAATCTCGGCCCATCACTTAGTGATGGCCAAGGTAAGTCTGCAAAGAAAATGGTTGAAGAGGTGAAGGGGAAGACAGGAGGAAACAGCTCCTGTGAGAAGAGTGAAGAAGTTGCAAGATTGTGAGAAAATGGCAGAGTATAAGAGCATAGTGGAAGAAAGACTGGGAAGGTATGAGTTAGAGCAGATGGAAAGTGTGGATGACGTATGTAAGATATTCACGGAAGAGATAGGCGCAGCGTGTGAGGTGGTTGTGGGGTGAGGAGGAGATGCAGGGGTGTGCAAGAGACAGCATGGTGGAATGATGAGGTGAAAAGAGCTGTGGAACAAATGAAGAAGGCATATAGTGAATGGCTAATGAGTAGAGGTAGGGAAGAAGATGAGAGAGAGAGAGAAGAGAGAGGTGTATGTGAGCAGAAGGGAGGTGAAGAGATTGGTGAAGGAAAGTAAGAAGAGAGTGGATGAAGAGTTTGGGAGGAATCTGAGTATGAAATGGAGAGAGAGTAAGAAATTGTTTTGGAGGGAGGTAAAGAAAGTAAGGCAGTGTGAAAGTGGTAACAGTAGGGGAGTGAAAGACAGGAATAATATATTGTTGGTGGAGAAGAGAGAGAAATTGAGGATGGAAGTACCAGTAGCTCTTTGGGGATCTGCTGAATGCAAGGAGTGAGACCAGTGCGAGTATAAGTGGTTGGGGAATGGCTGGGAGAAGAAGAGATGAGAGGAGGGAGGAAGAGATCAGTAGGGCAGAAGGAGTGGAAGCAATGAAGAAGATTAAGATGGGAAAGGCCCCAGGAATTGATGGAGTGTGTGGTGAAATGCTGAGGTATGGGGGTGAGATTGCAGTGGAGTAGATAGGCCTATGGAAATTGTGTAGATTGGCTTGGGAAGAGGCATGGGTTCCGGAGGACTGGAAATCAGGTATAATTGTTTCTTTATACAAAGGAAAAGGGGAGAGAGAAGTGTGTGGTAACCATAGGGGTATTTGCCTTCTTAGTGTGACTGGAAAAGTATATGGTAGAATACTCACTGACAGGGTTAGGCATATAACAGAGGAGCTAGCTGGAGAAGAACAAGGGCGATTTAGGAAGGGAAAAGGGTGTGTAGATCAGATATTTGTTCTCAGGTGTTTAGTGGAGAAGTATCTAGAGAAGGGAAAAAAAAGTGTATGCGGCCTTCATGGACTTGGAGAAAGCTTATGACAGAATAGACAGACAAGGTATGTGGAAGGTATTAAGAATATATGGAGTGGAGGGGAAATTGTTGAGTGCTGTGAAGAGTATGTACGAAGGAGCTAGGACTACGGTGCGAGTGGATGGTGAGCTGAGTGAGTTCTTTGATCTCACTGTGGGTCTAAAATAGGGATGTGTGATGTCTCCATGGCTGTTTAATATATACATGGATGGGGTTGTAAATGAGGTGCAAGGTAGGGCAGTGGATGTGGGGGTGGCTCTAATGAATGAGGGTGAGATTTGGATGATTCCGTTGTTGTCTGCTGATGATACAGTATTGTTGAGTGAAGATGAATGGGAGTTGCAAGGTTTGGTGAATGAATCTGAGACAGTGTGTAGGATGAAGAATCAGAAAGTTAATGTAAACAAGAATAAAGTTATGGTGTGTGAGAGGAATGAAGTCACAGAATGCACACTGAGGTTGGATGGTAAGGATATGGAGAATGTGAGTGCATTCATGTACTTGGGCAGTGTGTTGAGTATGGATGGAACTTTGGGGGATGAAGTGCTTGAAAGGGTACAACAGGGAAGGAAGGTTGTTGGTTCACTGAAAGCAGTGATGAGAAATAGGGAGGTGAATATGGAAGTTAAGAAGTCATTGCATGACAGTATTGTGATCCCTACCCTGATGTATGGAAGCAAGGCATGGACCTTGCCAGAGGGGAACAAGTCAAGAGTGAGGGCAGTGGAAATGAGTTACTTGAAAGGAGCATGTGGAGTGACATGGAGGAACGGGTTGATGAATAAGTGAAAGAACGCTGTGGGGTGGATGTGGATGTGGTTGAGAAGATTAGGAGAAATACACTGAGGTGGTTTGGACATGTGGAGAGAATGGAGAATGAAAGACTGACAAAGAGGGTGTATGTAAGTTAGGTGGAGGGAGGGAGAGGGACAGGAAGAACAAGGATGAGGTGGAGAGAGGGAGTTGAGAGGTATATGAGAGAGGGGGGAGTGAGCTGGGGAGAGGGTAGTCAAATGGTTGGTGACAGAGCGACTTGGAGATGTTTTGTTTGCGGCCACCCTTTGCGAGATTAGGGCGTCGGGCTATAGATAGATAGATAGACAGATACTCTACAACTATTCAGCTTCATAATAATACCAGAACCAGCATTCTGCCTTAAAAAATGTATTTACACTGACCAAGCAAAGAAAAAGATCACGAAGCGAAAACTGTATGTGGCCGAGAAGCATAAAAAATTGTACATCTTTTTCCTTTCACTTTACGGTACTGTGCAATAAAATGCAGAAATAACCAAAATCTATACTGTATATCATTCTAAAGATAATTAATGGTACGGTAGTTTTGCATGGTTTTAACCAGACTTATATATCTTTATTGGTTTTTGTTGCCGAATATTTTTCTATGGCAAAGTATAAAATTTTTGGTCTTCACCTTACTTCAACTCATCATTTTGACATTTTATTTTCTTTGTTTTCATTTCTTGAACATACACTATAAATTATTACTATTCAGATTTTAAAATGGCACCAAAACCAACACTCTATCATGAAAAGTGCATTTACACAGAGCAATCAACAAAAAATATCATGGTGCGAAGATGTGGGTCAGCAGAAGAGTTGCTGACTAGCACAGGCATAATCAGCCCAGCCCAGAAATCTGATAGGGTTAATAGTTTGGATGCTTGGTTGTGAAGAAAGTATGATTTAACAAGACTTATCAGCTACTGCTTTTGCATGGTAATCTTCATGAAGACATAGAACCACTTCTTAAATATTACCTGATAACCAAAAATTTTTACTTAACCTTGAACTGATTCAGTGACTTCATAAAGGTGTACAGAAGTTCTTTTTCGTGTATGAAGAAGACCCATCAATAAAAAATAAAAATAGAATTATGAAAGGGATACATTAGTTTAGATTTCAGTAAGTTTGGTTAGGTTAGCATTAAATAGGTTAGGATAACTAGTTATTACAAAACTTTAGGCCAGATTTGAGTAAACAGGCACAGATAAGGGTAATTTATTCAAAAATGTTATTCTAAGATGGCATCCATCTGTCCTTGCCCTCACGGATTGTAAACAAACACCCCTTTTTAAAAGCTTTTCACCATTCAAATAACAAAAACATCAAATACTCAGTCCCATGAAGAACTACCGGGTAAGGGAAAAAAAAAAGAAAGGCTGCAAAATATAGTGATTCTATGTCTCCTTAAGGATTACTGTCATTTTTTTTGGAAAATTGGAAATGCTTATTTTTCACCAGGCAAGGGGGGGAGAGTCAAAAATGGCAAAACAAGCATTTCCAATAAAAATAACCATTAAAAATTTTTATACACATGGAAATCTTTCATTAAACCCCCACAGAGAGATATTATAAAAAATATAAAAAAATCCATAATTTCTAAATAGTGTCGCTTCACTTCTGTGTTCTAATGGTAACCTAACTTCAATCCTCTCCCCATTTTTGATGGAAGTGTCTCTATGCCTCCTTACCAACAAACAGGCCAAACGTTTGCTAAAGTCAAGTATATACAATACTGAGACTGAAAACATTAAAAAATATGATGGCAATCATAAAAGAAAATAATCACCTCTATTATGTATGGGTCATTAAATGAGGAAAATATCCAACTACAAAGATATGAGATTCATGGATAAATTATGGGAAAGAATGGAACCTCTTTTTGATAACGACTGACGAATAAACTGAGAAGCAGGTCAGTCACGCACTTACGGTACATCAGCATCTTGAGTTCCCATTTCTTCTCCAATATGGTTTTCCGGTAGGTATGATGGCAAATAAAAACTAGAAAAAAAAAAAATCACCTCTATTACCCGTGGGTAATTAAATAAGGAAAATATCCTACTACAAAGATATGAGATTCATGGATAAATTATGGAAATAATCGAACCTCTTTTTGATAAAGGACTGACGAATAAAATGAGAAGCAGGTCGGTCACGCACTTACATCAGCATCTTGAGTTCCCATTTCTTCTCCACGATGGTTTTCTTCCAGCTGTGTATACCTTTTCTATCTACACATCACAGAACACCAGACACCCACTCATGAAAAGTTAACTTCTGGGACACCAGTTATGATGAATACTTGTAAACAAGATTTAAGATACGGAACTCTTTACCGAAAGATATTTTTACAACTCAAACTAACCCAAATTTACTCAAAAAGTCCCACATCCAAGCTTGTCTGATTGCAGCGAATGCCAGCCGATATGTTATATAATTATGACGTTTGAGATTATAAAAACTCTGACTTATTTTTGTGCTGACTGATATATCAACTGGTGTGATGAAAGTTTAAACCATATTGGCCGAACTGACTTTCACTGGCTATACAGTACTTCCTGTCCCAGTGTAGTTTCCAAGGCCGACTAGATTATTATCTAATCATTTCAGTAGGGCTTGGTTTGGCGGTGTGTTTATGCTGGATGTTTTTAGACCGACTTCTCGTTCTAAAAAGACCAGCGACTGAGCGGGGTCCTCTTTCTAGACCGGAAATAGAACACTTACAAAGGAACAGGGCACAAAAACTTGGCAAGACACCTTAACACATATATTGCCTTAACCCAACTTCCATACAATACACATACAATGGTACACTGAATGTGGAATAGGTATAGTGACAGGTTAGTTAATATCGGTACATAACGTCCATAGACACTGTGATTACACCTGAGTTATTATACAAGAGAATATCGCATAGGTGTGGTGACACTGTTCATATACTTTTGTCCCATGGACTCTGCGTAGTACACGGGTCTATTTGCACTTAAGTATCGCCACACACTTGTAAATTGCTCCTGTCTTGGGAACTTAGGTACTAACACAGCACTGAGTACATTGGGTTAGAGAGATACTGTCATTGTTAAGTCTGTAATACGACACTGGGGTCTCACTGCGTCGTCACTGGGCTGCCTAGGTCTGGGCTCATTCAGGGTGGCGTCCGGGAGTCGGAGGGAGCCCTATTGGTGAGCCCTCCTGCAGAAGGCAAGGGACAGCTCTAGGGGGCATCACCGCCCTGGCGCGTTTCTGGTCTGGGGTGCAGGGAGGCCCTTTCCTGTCAGGGTCTCGACCTAGTGAGGGGCCCTCGGGGCTGGGGCCAAACAGTGTCAGGAGTCGGGCCTGCCACTTCTTTCTCTGGGCAGAGGGCCAACGGTGAGTGGGGCCAGGGTAGTCCCGCCCTGGGGTCTGAGGACTGGCCCTGGGAGGCCTGGGACTGTGGTTGTCTCTAGGTTGGGGTGCCGTCAGGGGTTGACTGCGGCACCTCACCCGCGGGGCGTCCGTCAGGACCCGGCATTGTCCAGGGGCAGGCTGAAGGGTGTAAATCCCCCATTCAGTGACAGGGCCTCACCACCACTCCTGGAAAGGCAGCACCTTCGGAGAACCACACCTGGAGGGAGAGACAGAGGGGCGTCCCATGCGGCCGCAGGGTTGAGAGTGGGCTGCGCAAGGGAGCTGCTCTTCCGGGAGAACCCTCGGGACTGTGGATGAAGGGTGTACAGTGGCCATCCCTTCCCCAACCCGTACAGTGGCTGTCGTCGCAGCTCCACAGACCCTTGGGCTAGCAGCAGAAGGACATACAGTGGCCATCACCGCAGTGCTGCTCCTGAAGGAGGAAGAGGCAGATGAGGGACGTACAGTGGACGTTCCCTCCCCGGCACGTACAGTAGCCGTCGCCGCAGGTCTGCCTGCCCGAAGGGAAGTAGCAGAGGGATGTACAGTGGCCGTTCCCTCCCTGGTACTTCCTGTGCCCGTTACCACGGTGCTACTCCCGTAGGAGGAGGTGGATGAGGGACGTACAATGGCCATTCCCTCCCCGACGCATACAGTGGCCGTTGTCACGGTTCCACTCCTCCTGCCTTTGTCTGTTGGTGTGCGTACAGTGGCTGTCACACTGAAGCGGGCTCCAGTTGTGGCTGCAACGAAAGGACGTACAGTAGCCATTCCTTCCCTGACGCGTATAGTGGCCATCGTCGCGGTGCTGCAGGAGGAAACAGCTGAGGGACGTACAGTGGCCGTTCCCTCCCCGGTACGTCCTGTGGCCATTACCACGATACTGCCAGGAACTGATTCTGGAGCAGTCCCACCCTGATCCTGACAGGGCTGCCAAGAAGTAGTCTTGCATCCCTGCGACATCGTGGTTGGGCAGGTTGAGGAGAAGAGGTACACAGGGTCGGAGCGCACCTGAGCCCGACTTGCTCTGGGCCAGCGTCTCGCTCACTTGGCCCACTGTGGTGTCCTCCTGGGGTTGGGGTGGGGCTGAGGCTCCATAGCGGGGTGGGGGGTCTGGCGATGGGAGCGCACATTTCAGTGAGAGTGGTGTGCAGCACTACAACAGGAGCTTTCAGTCCCTGTGGACATTGGACAGTACATCTCCGCATTGTATTCCCAGGCTTCTGACGAGGGTGCTGTTATGTAGATATAAGGTGATCAATGGAAAAAGACGCGAAGTCAGAACACCTGTCAAGGGATTATAGCAAATAAATCACAAACTGGTGATCTACCTGCCCTGCATGTACTGTACGGGTATGTAAACAACTGCAAAACAATGGTGTGTCATAAAGCGCCATGTTGCTGTCGTATCAACATTAATGGTATTATGCTAGGTGTTTTTAGGTCAACTTCCCGTCCTAAGAACAGTAGCTACTGAGCGGGGTCCCCGTTTGAGACCGGAACTAGAGCACACAAGTGGAATAGGACATAAAAACTCGGCAGACCAACCTTACACATAAAATACCAAACATTGTTGCCGAGGGCATCTCAACACCCCCAGAAGGAGCCTACAAAGGGGTGAATAGAGCATGACCCGACCCCAGACGATAGGGACATAAGGCTGCCTGAGCCGCACACCCCTATGACCCGGAACTTACCCGCTGCCACAATAGCAGGAAAAAGAGACTACCTTTTGGGCGAGCTGACCCCCAACAGGATCGGGGTGGAGGTACTCCTATAGCTCAAGGCAGCACCCCTGCGACAGCCTGTAGCCACTACCAACTTCATCAGGAGACAGCCAGTAGCCGCTTGGAAGGTGCCCTTGAGACAGCCTGTGGCCGCTCGAACCTCCTTCAGAAGACAACCAGTAGCCGCTCCGGAGGCAACAAGGAGACGGCCGGTAGCCGCTCAGAAGGTGCTCTCGAGACGACCAGTAGCCGCTCACTTCCCCTTCAGGAGACGGCCTGCAGCCGCTCCCCCACACGGGCCACAGCAAGTAGCCGGGCCCCTGCGACGGATGGTAGCCGCGCCCCTAGAAGGCCACATCCAGTAGCCGGGCCCTATGGCAGGAGACGGCCAGTAGCCGCTCCTCCACCAGGTGCTGCCACACCCCCACCACGAGACAACCTTCAGGAGAGAGGTCCCAGCCTTGAGGACTGCTGGAGAGGCCCCGTAGCTCTTACCGGGCTCTTCTCCATTCAACCGGTCCCTGAGGTGCCCCCCTGACGGAGGCCGATGCAGCAGCCAGCTCCTGACAGTGTCCCTGACCGCCAGAGACCGCAGCCCACAGGATCCCAAGAGTGCCCCTAGGACCCAAGGGTGAGACATCCCAACAACCCGATGCCGGAGACCCTCGTCCTCCATCAGGTGCCTGAGCAAGCGTTTCAGGCAGCTCTTTGGCCCCAGTCTCGAGGGTCAGACTCCAGTTCCAAGCCTCGACAGTGTGGGGCCTTTCGCCTCACACAGCCCCAGACGAGACAGGATGCCACTATGAGTAATTACGTGGCCCCTGGATACAGAGGCCCTGTCAGTAGCTTGGCTGAGCAATTTCCTGCTGCCACCACACCCAGTCCAGATAGTGAGTGACAGTGAATGTACAGTAACAGTGATATAGTGACGCTAGGGCTGGGCAGTGAATTACCCTGTGCTCAGGGAGCCTAGAATAAGGTCTGACAGTGTTAATATAAAGAGAGGTGGAATAAGCAGTGTACCAGTGAGACAGTGAAAACAGCCTAGCAGTGAATAGAGTGTCTATCGGTACCAGCATAACTCGATCTAATCACCATAGCCCTGCGCCGAGATCAATCGGGGCTCCCATAACCAAGGTACTATTTACCAATGAAACACTGAATTAAAGTAGGCAGCCCAACAGTGATAATAGTGCTTCGGCCCTAGTAAAATGACTTAACCTAAACCAATAAAGTGTGCTGCCCGCCTCGAGCGCGGTCTAAACTTCCCACGAGTGACAGTGATTGATTCCCATGCCCTATGACTCCCAGTGCTGACTAGTGTACTATTCATTTTGTGCCAGATCTTGTCCCAGATGGTATCCTGCGTGATACTACCACCCACAATCTATGTCTAGGACTTATAATTGCCTAGATTACCTACTCCTGTGACATCTACCTGTTCCACGTGTAGAATTTGCCAATACACTTGTAAGGTTGTTGCCTAGAGTTTTTGTGTCCTGCCTCTCCCTTATTTGTCTAAGCTCCAGTATAGAAAGGGAACCCAGCTACACCCTAGGCGTTAGAGGGACGGGAAGCTGACCCTAAAAACCTAACATAACGCTGGTGGACAGCGGTGGTTCTTGACCCGGACATACAAGAGAGGCATACAAGACTACGATGTTCATACGTACCTGGCAATTATTAAGCCTTTGCTAGACATCGGGTTCGAGGACGACAAGCAAAAGATAGCAGTTACATTCCCGCTGCTGGGTAAAGCAGCAGCTAATATCGTACCAAAAATTGTCCCGGTGCTTACCTGGCAGAATTTTACGAAGCTCGTGATCCAAGCCATCACCCCATCACTAGGCAAAGTGGTGGCTCTATCCCAGTTGGATAGCCCACCTTTCGATGGCAACTTAGATGACGGTTTAATCCAGGCCAGGCACTTAGTCACCGCTACCTACCCGGAGGTAGATGATGAGACCTGGGAACAACACACTTTCAATACTCTCCTCAGAGATCTCCTCAGCTTGGTTAAGGAACATTTCACAATTCACGACCCAGCAGGAGACATGGATAGGGATATCCAACTCATACACCACCTCCTAACCTCCCGTCCCACATCCCAGCAAATCAATGTGTGGTGAAAAAGTTCCCCACGAACAACCCGGCTCCTCCAGTCAAGCCACATCCACCTATGCCCCACACCAGCCCCGCCCCAACACCCAGCTTGCCCAGGGTGCACCCCACCCACCGGTGCTTCAACCACAAGGAGAACCCCAACCTCAATCTAGTTAATCCCTGGGAGTTCTCTGCGTGCAGCTCCAGGTGCCCACTGCATGACATTAGAGACCAATTAAAAACTGCCAGGCATAAGACCACCACCCCAGGCCGACATAAAGTCTCCCCCTTAGGAAACAAGGAGCCGGAGGATGAACCCACCCCCACGGAAGATACCAAACCTAGGGACACGGAGCTGGAGGAAGAAGAAGGAGGCCCCTGGCAGTTGGATTTTTAGGACCTCCCCGCAGTGCAGGGGCCACTTCCCCCAAATATCATCCCCCTGTCTACAACAAGACGAAGCTGAACAGGGTGAAAGCCAGACTTCTGGTCAACACAGTAGCAGCCAGGTCCTGCCTGTATAGTCACTACTACTCCCGTCATAAGTCGACTTTTGGCCCGCTATTCCCGGCAGCAAGTCATCTTGTGGACGCGGGGGATGGCCCCCTGCCTATTCATGGGGAAACCTGGGCCCTACGTGTCAACACCCACCAACCGGCCTCAACACATCACAAATTTATTGTATTCGACTCCACCTCCTGCAACTACAATGGATATCTGCGACTGGACCTGCTACAGAAACTAGGAGCCACTATTGATTGCCGAAACTGACAGCTCCAGCTCTGGAAGTCCCCTGACATCCCCTCCCTCCCGGCCATTTGCACTTGCACACCTCGGCCCAGCGAAGAACCCACCCGGCCCCCCACCCCCCTCCCACATTCCCCGTGACCACCTCCTTCACAGTGACAATTCCCACCACCACGAAGCTTGGGTGTGCCTGAACAGGCCTTCGGGTATGTCGGTCCTGTTCTCCCCACACCTGCCACCTGGAACCTCTTGGCCTGCCTCCTGCCCCCGACCTTCCTTCCCCCTCATTACGTGGCAGTCCGAATCGCCAACCTCAACCCATCCCCCCTCACCCTACCTAAAGGGCTCGTTATAGGAGAGATGGAAGAAGCCGAGCCTTGCACTCCCTCTCTCTCCGGTTCCCCAGTCTCCCTGCCCCCCATCCCCAACCATCTCTCCACACACCAATCAGACACCCTCCACCGCCTCCTCCTGGACTTCCAGGACCTTTTTGTGGCGGGACCTGCTGACCTTGGACATACCACCTACCTTCCTCATGAGATCCACACGACGGGCCCGCCGATGTGACAGCAATCCTGGCAGAAAAATCCCAAACAGCAAGAAGAGGACGACCACCAGGTCCAGATGATCGAGACCGGAGCCATCTCCCCTTCCACCAGCCCCTGGTCTTCCCCCGTCATTCTCGTGAAGAAGAAGGATGGCACAATGAGGTCATGCATGGATTACCGCCGACTCAATGACGTAACCATTAAGGACGCTACTCCACTGCCCCGGATAAACAACTCCCTGGATTCTCTTTACAGTGCCTCGTGGTTCTCCATCCTCGACCTCCAGTCAGGGTACTGGCAGGTACCAGAGCGACCAGAAGACAGAGGCAAAACTGCTTTCTCGACCAACAACGGGAAGCATTATGAATTTAATGTCTTACCCTTCAGCCTCTGCAACGCCCCCCCAACCTTCTCACGACTAATGGAGTCTGTCCTCAGTGGCCTCACCTGGGAGATCTGTCTATGCCTAACTAGATGATGTCACTGTATTCAGCAAGACCTGCGCCAACCACCTTCAGCGCCTTCGCAAGGTCTTCACACGGATACGGCAAGCGGGCCTCAAACTCCGGCCCTCCAAGTGCGTCCTGCCCGCCAGAACCATCTCATTCCTGGACATGTCATCTCCCAGGCTGGCATATCCCCTGACCCAGACAAGCTCCGCACCATCGCGGACATTCCCCTGCCACAAGACATCCACGGGATTCGGGCCATCCTCGGCCTGACATCCTATTATCGGCGTTTCGTGAAGGGGTTCACCCACATTGCCAAACCACTCCACGACTTGACTTGGAAGGGAGAACCTTTCACTTGGCAGGACGAAAGATGAGCCACCTTCCAACAACTCAAGGGCAAACTCGTTTCCGTCCCCGTCAAGGCTTTCCCCAACTACTCCCTCCCGTTCCGGCTCTACACCAACATCTCCCTGATTGCAATAGGTGCTGTGCTAGCCCAAGTCCTAGACGGTCGCGAACACATCATAGCCTGCGCCAGCTGCACCCTCAATCAGGCGGTAAAGAACTACGCTGCTACAAAGAGGGAATGCCTAGGCATCGTCTGGGCACTAGAACACTTCTGGACATACCTATCAGGGAACCAGGTCACCATCATTACAGACCACCAGTCCCCCCAATGGCTGCGGCAGTCTAACACCCACAACCCCCAGCTCATCTGATAGCACGAAATGTTAGAGGAATTTAACTATGAAATCTCCTACCGCGTCAGCAAACTCCACACAAAGGCAGATGCTCTCTCCTGACTTCCCAACAGTGCCATACAACCAGAGCTGGATCTCCGACAACAGTGGCATCGTAAGGAACGACCCCCCTGGATTCCCCAACACCTCTTCAAAAAACTATATCGCCAGGGCAACCACCTGCTCACTCCATCCGGGCATATCAACCTCGCCCCCGACACCGCCCTTGACAACCTCCGACACCTGCACATCCATAACGGAATCCACCTGGGCACAAAAAAACTCCTGCAGGTCTTTAACGATATTTACTGGGCACCCAAGCCCTCCACCCTAGCCAAGGATATTATCCAATCCTGCCAGGTGAGCGCCTTGGGTAAAGACATCACCCGCACCGCCGGCCCAACAGGACATATTACTGCCCACAAACCATGGCAGTTATTGGCAATTGATGTAGTGGGACCCTTACCTCCGAAATCAGGCAATCGGTAAGTCATCACTTTTGTTGATACGTACTCGAAATTCATATCACCTATCCAGCAGAAGAACACCATGCTGTCGCAGTCGCCGAAGTCTTAATTCAGCACATCTTCCCATACTTTGGCATCCCACAGGTGAGCCACTCAGATAATGCACCAGAATTCACCAGCAAAATCTGGAAGGAGTTAGCCCAAATCTTTGGCTATCACATATTGCACTCATCCCATTACTGGCCGCAGGGTAACGCTATCTGCGAACGAAGACATTGTACCCTATTGAACCAACTCTGCACCTGGATAGAAATCATGAAAGACGATGACTGGCCCACTCACGTTAAAATCGTGCAATGGGGGTATAAACTCCTGCCCACAAGAGGACGGCATCTCACTCTACGAACAAGTGTTTGGGGAAACACCTCTCCTCCTACCTTTGTGACAACACTTAAAACCCCCCGCCACCTCCCCCACATCTGACCCCTTCCACCACCTCAAGCGGCGACTATCTCACCTCCTAAATAACCTGGACCTTCACCCCAACACTGCCCCTAACCTGTACAAGCCGGACGACACTGTCATGATAGCGCAACTCCCTACCCCCTACAAGCTCGTGCCTCGTTTCATGGGACCCTATACCATCACCCACGCCCCCAACCCCTACCAAATGACAGTTGAATATCACGGCACCCCTCGCACTCTCAGAAGTCGACATGTGTGCCCATTTCGTTCCATTGCGTCCCCCGCCCCCACCCCGTGCCCCGCCCCACCCACTGCCCCCGCTGCCTCCACCTCACTCCCCGCCATGCTGCCTCACACCTCACCTGGAGATTCACCCACACCACCAAAGCCCGGACCTCTCCCTCACCCCCTCACCACTGCCCACCCCATCCCCCACACCCAACACCACGTGTCCTGCCCACACCCCCACTCCAACCAATGCCCACTACCACCCCCAACCCAACCAACCTGAACCTTTCTCCCACCTCCTTGACACCACCAGCTCCATATCAGCTTCCGGGTAAACGGCGGGGACGAGTCGCCTGGCCTGGATGAGAGTCACCCAGGCTTCCGTCGTATGTTAGATTGTCTAGTTGAGACAATGCCACCACTCGTCCTAGGGATGGCGTAATCACTTTCGCTACAGTTTTAGTAAAATTTGCCCATGTTAGGTCGGTGACAACTTTGGGTGCAATACTGGCTGCTGCCTTTCCCAGAAGTGGTAAAGTGACAGCAATCTTCTGCCTGTCTCCCTCAAAACCAATATCCAACAGTGGCTTGATTATGGATAAGTACGTATGAATATGTACTGCTCTTGATCAAATTTGGGCAATTGTACATGTGGTTTAGTCACCAATTTTCCGATTTCCCTGTTTGCCCCTCTCTGTGTATGCCCGGGTCAAGATCCCACCGCTGCCACCAGTGTTATGCTAGGCTTTTTTTAGGGTGGCTTCCCGCCCTAAGAATACCAAAGCCGCAGCTGGGTTCCCTTTCTAGACCAGAGCTTAGACACAATATGAGAGGAACAGGCCACAAAACACAGCAACAACCTTACACGTATATTGACAAATTCTCTGATGTGGAACAAGGCAGACAAATACACACGATATACTAAACAAAGTTAATGCACAGGCTGGAAAATGGGTTTCAAGTATCACGCAGGATATTAAATAGGCAATGGGCTTAGTCTGGGTAAGGAGGCAATACACAGTTTCCACAGTCCCTGTACGTGAGGCTTGTTTCACAGTGAAAGGGTGACAAATGGGCTTTGCTGTACATGGGACGTTTACGAATCTTTACTCTGACACTGACTCTGGTTCCTGTTTCACGATGAATATATATATATTGTCACTTGTTTCTTTTTCTTGGTTTACACAGGGTGGATGTGCACTGTCACAGAGTTATGATAATGACACTGAGCTTTGCCTCTCGTCTTGCACAGAATGGATACGCACTGTCTCAAGTGCCTTTCCTCACTTTACTGAATTTCACTGTTCACTTGCATTGCACAGTCTTTGCCTCTCACTCACAGTCTGTGGGAGCCACGTATCACAGTCACTGTTATATATAATATCACTGATTGGGCAAAGGGGATGGGGGAAGGCCTGTGGACTCACAGTCGTTGGCCTGGGGTGGGCAGAGTCCCTTCAGGAGTCCCTTTGTCCCGTGGCCACAGGACTACTCTCAGGGGCGTCGTCTCTCGTCGAGGGTTTGGGTTGGGTGTGGTGAAGGACTCCTTACTGTTGGAGCTGGGAACTGGGGGCCGGCCCTTAAGACCTAGGCCAAACAGGTCCTGGAGGCGCTCCCTCAGGTGCCTGGTGGAGGAAGGGCATCGCCTTCATTGGGGAGGGGAGAGGTCTCACCCCGGGGTCCTGGGGGCACCCTCAGAGGTCCGTTGGCTGCGGTCTCCTTCCCCTGGCATCGCCATCAGGTTGGGGCTGCGGCGTCACTCCCGGCCGGAGTCCGTCAGGTGGGGGTTCTCCTCAGGGGCCGAATGGATGGAGAATAGCCCTGGGGATAACACCAGGCCTCTCCACCAGTCCTTGGGGCAGAAGTCCTCCTTCTGGAGGTTGCCTCGGACTGGGTGGACAGAAGAGCGGCCTGCACTCCTGCTGGTAGGCAGGGCTGATCACAGGTGCCCTCATGCTGCGGAGTCACAGGGGGCAAGGGACTTTAGTATCCCTCCCCGGTGCAGCTACCGGCCACTGCTGGGTTCCCTTGGGCAACAGACAGAGGGCAGCTATAGGCTGTCCCTTCGCTGTCGGTGCAGGTTCCGGCCATCATTGGGGCCCGACTCCCTGATGGGAATGCAGACGAAGTGTGGCTACAGGCCATCCCTGGCCTGCCGGCACGGCTGGAGGCTGTCGCCGGAGTCCTGTATGGAGGGAAACATGTAGACAAGGAGCAGCTACGGGCCATCTACTGCCTACTGGTGCAGCTACAGGCTGTCTCTGGTGTCATGCCCTCCGAGGCAACTGCAGGAGAGGGGGCGTACCTTTCTCTCCCCTCGTGCAGCTTCAGGCCGTCACGGGTTCTGCAGGAAGTGTAAGCAGAACCTGACGGAGTGGCTACAGGCCGTCTCCTCTCTTGCGGCCCGGCTTTAGGCTGTGGCTTTTTTGGTGTGCGGCTTCTGGCTGTCACAGGGACCTGACTACAGGCCATGGCCCTTTTGTCAGAGTGGCTACAGGCCGTCTCCTTGTTTTCAAAGTGGCTACAGGCCGTCTCTTGTTTTGCGCAGCTTCTGGCCATCACTGGGGTGCTGCTTGGAGCTGAAGGTTCAACTCCACCTCGATCCTGGCGAGGGCTAGCTCGCCCGAAAGGTAGTGCACTCGGACTGGGATGGTTGCAGCGGGTTCACTCCGGGAAATAGGGGTGTGCGGACCGGGGGGACTTATGTCCTTATTGAATGGACATTCCACCATCTACCCCTCCATAGTCTCCTCCTGAGGGTGTAATGGTGCCCTGTGTTGCCACAGCCGGTATTTCAACTGATTATGATTTACCACAGTCATTCCACTTCCCTTCTGTTATAGATCATATACAGCCATAACCCACTTCCAGTTTATTCCATTCTATACATGTCTCTTCCCCCTCTGGATGTTCAACCCTCCATACTATCAAAACTAAAATGCCAGGATTAGTCATAGAGGGCATCACAACACCCCCAGGAGGACCCTACGGAGGGGTGGACAGAGCGTGGCCCGGCTCTGGGCAACAGGGATGTAAGTCCATCCGGGCCGCGACCCCTATGACCTGGAACTCGCCCGCCGCCACCATAACAGGAAACAAAGAATACCTTGTGGGTGAGCTGACCCTGGACAGGATCGGGGTGCAGCTACTTCCTTAGCTCCAAGCAGCACCCCTGCAACGGCCAGCAGCCGCGCCCTTTGTGAGACGGCCAGTAGCTTCTCAGCCCTTCAGGAGATGGCTGGTAGCCATTCTCACTCAAGAGCCCTAGCCTGTAGCTGGGCTCAGGCAATGGCCAGTGGCCGCAACCTTAGGCCACGGCCTGTAGCCGGGCTCAGGCAATGGTCAGTGGCTGCGCCCTTAAAAGGCCACAGCCTGTAGCTGGGGCACACAGCAGGAGACGGCCAGTAGCCGCTCCCCTGTCAGGTGCTGTTAGACCCCCCCTACAGGAACCAGTGACGGCCGGTAGCCACACTGGGGAGAGAAGGGTACATCCCCTCTCCTCCAGTAGTTGCCTCAGAGGACAAGACACAGGCGACAGCTGGTAGCCGCGCCCTTTGGCAGGAGACAGCCGGTAGCTGCTCCTCATCGGAGCATCGCCCTCTACATGGGGCTCAGGCGATGGCCAGTAGCCATGCCGACAGGCAAGTGACGGCCGGTGGCCGCACTTCGCCTGCATCCCCGTCAGGGAATTAGGCCCAGGCAATGGCCGGTAGCCGTGCCTACGACGAAGGGACTGCCAGCAGCCGCCCTCATTTTGTTGCCCACAGGAACCCAGCAATGGCCAGTAGCCGCACTGGGGAGGAGCACCAAAGCCACGCACCCCCTGTGACTCCACTACGAGAGGGCATTCTGCCATCAGACCTTACGACAGGCAGGGGCGCAGATGACCTTACTGTCCACCACCAGCGAAGCAACCTTCAGGAGGAAGGCCTCAGTCCCAGGGACCCGTGGAGAGGCCCTGTACTATCCCCAGGGTTATTCTCTTCCCAGCCGGCCCCAGAGAGACCCTACCTATTCCGACAAAGGCCAATGCGGCAGTCCACTCCTGACAGCATCCCCGACGGCAGGAGACAGCAGTCGATAGGCCCCCGAGGCCACCCCCAGGACCCCCAGGCGAAGCCTCTCCCCACCCCGACGCAGATGACACTCGTCCTCCATCAGGTGCCTAAGTGAGCGCTTCAAGAGTCTCTTCGACCCCAGCCCTGAGGGCCGTACTCCAGTTCCCAGCCCTGACAGTGCAGGGCCCTTCACCACACGTAGCCCCAGATGAGAAAGGACTCCCCTACGAGTGATCCCATGCCCGATGGACACAGAAGCCCCTGGCGGAACTGAGCCCCCATCAGGAGCCAGGCTGTAAGCTCTCCCGCCACCCTCTGCCCACGCCGTCACCCTATCCGGTCCTGACAGTGAGTGACAGTGAAACAGTGACCTAAGCACTGGGCAGTGTATTACGTTATTAAGGGGAAACTAAGCCCAAGATCTATCAGTGCTATTGTGACTAAAGTGTAGACCGACAGTGAAGCAGTGACTTTAGCATTGGGCAATGTATTACGTTATTATGGGGGAAACTAAGCCCAAAATCTATCAGTGCTATTGTGACTAAAGTGTAGGCCAACAGTGAAACAGTGACAAAGTGAGGGAAGCCGAGCAGCAATTAAAGTAACCTCGGTGAATGTATATCTCGGCCCTAGTAGTATAATTCCTCCTTGCCATAAGACCTGTGAGCTGCCCATTCTAAGCACAGCGTAGATTTCCCTCAAAGTAACAGTGACTGATTCCCCTTCCCAAAGACCTTAAGTGTTGTTCATTGTACTATTCACCTTGTACCCTGAACTATTGTCCGCATAGCATTCAGCGCAATACTACCACCCATGATCTCAGTATATGTCATATAATTCCTTAGATTCCTGTTTTATAACTGTTATGCTGGATGTTTTTAGACCGACTTCTCGTTCTAAAGACACCAGCAACTGAGCGGGGTCCTCTTTCGAGACCGGAACTGGAAAGCTTTAACAGAGGAGCAGGGCACAAAAACTCAGCAGGCCACCATAACACATATATTGCCTTAATCCAAAATCACTTACAATATACATACAATAGTATACAAAATGTGGCTTAGGTACAGTGACAGGCTAATGAACGACATGATATTACAATACACATACACTGTGAGGACACTCAAGTCAATATACTCAGGAATAATACATAGGGGTTGGTGACACAGCTCATCAAGTCCTTTTCCTCTCAGTCCATATATATTATTCTGGGTCTTTGGACTTAAGTACTGACACAGTATGTAAGGGAATTTAGGTAGTTAGTACTTTCGCTGTCACTTTCCTTGTCGCTCGGCCCTGAGAATACGCGAGCACTGTCACTTTCAGGTCTTTGTCACAACACTGAGATTTCACTGTGTCGTCTCTTGGGCTGCTGGTGTCTAGGCTTAATTAAGGTGGTGCCCGGGGGTCAGGGGGAGGCCCTCAGGAGCATTCTTCTGCAGGGGGAGACACGGGGCTGCTACTGGGGGCGTCACTGTCTGGGTTCGTCTCTGGTCAGGGGTGCAGGGAGGCCCTCTCCCGTTGGGGCCTCGACCTGGAAAGCGGCCCTCGGGGCTGAGGCCGAACAGCGTCAGGAGCCAGGCCTGCTGCTTCTTACTCCAGGCAGTGGGCCAGCGATGAGTGGGGCCAGAGCTGTCCCTCCCTGGGGTCCGGGGGCTGCGGTCGCCTCTGGGCTGGGGCACCGTCAGGGGTTGGCTGCAGTGTCTCGTCCGTGGGGCGTTCGTCAGGGCCAGGCGTGGTCCAGGGCCAGGTTGGAGGGTGTGGATCTCGCCTTCAGAGACCGGGCCTTGCCACCACTCCTCAAATGGCAGCATCTCGGGAGAACCACACCCAGAGGGAGAAACAGAAGGGCGTCCCGCACAGCCTCCGAATGGAGAGTGGTCTGCGCCAGGGACCTCCGACGGGAGAACCCTCGGGACTGTGGACAAAGGGCATAGAGTGACTGTCCCTTCCCGGTACGTACAGTGGCCGTTACCGCGGTTCCAAAGGCCCTCGGGATAGCAGCAGAACGTACAGTGGCCGTTCCTTCCCCATTATGTACAGTGGCTGTTACTGCGGTGCTGCTCCCAAAGGAGGAAGAGCCAGATGAGGGACGTACAGTGGCCGTTCCCTCCCCAGCATGTACAGTGGCCGTCGCAGCGGGTCTGCCTGCCCAGTGGGAAGTAGCTGTCGAGGGACGTACAGTGGCCGTTACTGCGGTGCTGCTTCTGTACGAGGAGGAGGTGGATGAGGGATGTACAGTGGTCGTTCCCTCCCCGGCGCATTGAGTGGCCGTCGCTGTGGTTCCACCTCTCCTACTCCTGCCTGTCGACATGCGTACAGTGGCCGTCACGCCGAGGTGGTCTCCAGATGTGGCTGCAGCAGAAGGGCGTACAGTGGCCATTCCTTCCCCGGTACATACAGTGGACATTACTGTGGGGCTGCAGGGGGAAACAGCAGAAGGGCATACAGTGACAGTCCCTTCCCCGGTACGTACAGTGGCCGTTACCGCAGTGCTGCCTGGGACTGTATCTGGAGCAGTCCCACCCCGATCCTGGCAAAGGCTGGTCCGGCCGAGATGTAGGTGGCCGTTACTGCGATGTCGTGGTTGGGTAAGTTGAGGGGAAGAGGGATAAAATACCCGCCGCCGGACCACCCACCCCACCACCCCCCACCCCACCACCGGGCCACTACCACAGCACCACCCCAGGAGGACACAACGGCGGGGCTAGTGACCCAGGTCAAGAGGGTCACTGGGACACTACTATCCTGAGAGTCCCTTTTCCCCGCAACTACCCCAACACAAGGTGACCGGAAAAAGCCAATGATCTTGCGGGCAGGACAGCCATCACCAGAATTGGGGTGGGACTGAACAAGATTCAGTCCCAGGTAACACCGTGTTGACGGCTATTGTTACATCCTCAAGGGCAGGAGGCCCAAGGCTACAGCCTAAAGTGTGTACCAGGGTAGTGAGACCCTTGGCTACGGCCTTAGTGCACACCGGAGAGAGAGTTGCCTCTGTGCATCCCTCTCCTGCTGTTCTATCCTACGGCAGCAACACCGCGCCAACGGCCACTGTACGTGGCGGAGAAGGAGCGGCCACTGTACGCCCTTCGGTTGCTTCTCTACGGGAAGATCAGCTCCCAGCTACGGCCAAAGTATGTACCTGGGTAGAGAGGCCCTTGGCTACAGTATGTGCAGCTTTTCCCTACTACGGGAGTAACACCGCACCGATGGCCACTGTACATGGCGGGGAAGGAGCGGCCACTGTACGCTCTTCAGTAGCTCCTCGTAAGACGGGTAGGTTAACGGCCACAGCCGAAGCACGTACCAGGGTAAAGAGACCCTTGACTATAGCATTAGTACGTACCGGGGAGAGTGCAGCTCCTGTGCACCCCTCTCCTGCTTTTCCCTACTACGGGAGCAACACCGCGCCGACGGCCACTGTACGTGGCAGGGAAGGAGCGGCCACTGTATGCCCTTCAGTTGCTCCTCGTACGACGAGTAGGCTCACGGCCACAGCCGCAGTACATACCAGGGTAAGGCAACCCGAGGCTCTGGCTTCAGTACGTACCGGAGAGGACACGGACTCCGTGAATCCTCCTCCTGCCTCTTTCCCCTGTGGGAGCCCTTCGTCACCATCTGGGAGTGTTGCCCCGGAGGTGTCGCCAGAGTGGTGGCAAGGCCCGATACCGGACCTACCTCCTACGCCTGAGAGATCTCTGTTCCTGCCAGACACCCGACGGAGACGGTGCCGCAACCCAACCCTGTCGGCGCCTCTCCCTATAGGCGACCGCAGTCCCAGGACCCCCAGGCCCGACCAGCAGACTCCAGACGAGGGCAACCCAGGCTCCCTCACCCCACGGAGCCAGAGACGACAGGCCCGCCTCCTCCAGCTGTTCGGCCCCAGTCCTGAGGGCCACCTCTCAGGTCGAGGCCCCCAGACAGGAGGGCCTCCCTGCACCCCACCAACGAGGCTCCGATTAGAGGGGCACCTCTCAGGTCGAGGCCCCCAGACAGGAGGGCCTCCCTGCACCTCACCGACGAGGCTCTGATTCGAGGGCCACCCCTCAGGTCGAGGCCCCCAGACAGGAGGGCCTCCCTGCACCTCACCGACGAGCAGGACCCAGGCAGTGACTCCCTTGCGGGTAGTGCATTGCCCTATGCAGGCCGGGTCCCCCTAGGGTTCTCCCCTCACGCCCATACTACGGAATGAACATTACCCAGGAAATACAGGTAAATAGTGACGCCCCTTGTACCCAGAACAAACCAGGGGAAATAACAGTGAACAGTGACCGAGTGAAGACCAGTGTAAAACCAGTGACAGTTACTATTAGACTAAAAGAACTCGATACCCGGCAGAACAGAAAATGACTTAAACCCTCAGTAAGAGAACTTATAGTAATTGTGTGAGTCCCCAAGTAAAGGAACTTTCAGTAACTGTGAATGGAGACTAGGGTGCATGGGCGAATCAAAAGTCTGTGTGTAAGTGCCGCCGCAACTAAGTGATTACGTCAAGTGTCGCGATCCGCACCCTGTTTTATTTATAGTAGTATTTCCCCCACGGACTCTTAATCTTGTTTATTCCCCTTGTTTCCAACTAAGTATATATTCTGCCTAAAAGTGAAATACAGGTATCAACATATATAGTTCAAGACATTAGTGTACATGCATTATATCGTGTATTAAGTGTGACTGTGCACTGTGGTGTCAAAGGCTAACTTTGTGTCCCTGTGTTCTGTATCTCAAATATCACTCTGTGTTGTATTGTAACGGTGTAGAATTAAGGCAATAGATGTGTTGAGGTATACTGCCTGGTTTTTATGTCCTGTTCCTTTGTGGGTGCTTTACTTCCGGTCTGGAAAGAGGACCCCGCTCAGTCACTAGTGCTTTTAGGACGAGAAGTCGACCTAAAAACACTCAGCATAACAAGGGACATAGGGCCGGGGCACACCTAGGCCCATCTTGCTTCAAGTCTGCATCGTGTTTACCTGGCCCACTGTGGTGTCCTCCTGGGGTGGGGGTGGGGCTGTGGCTCCGTAGTGGGGAGGGGGGTTTGATGGCGGGAGTGCGCATTTCAATGTCTGCCTGTTCAACATCTAGAATTGGCCAATATACATATAAGGTTGTTGCCCTGAGTTTTTGTGTCCAGGCTCTCTTATTTGTCTAAGCTCCGGTCTAGAAAGGGAACCCAGCTGCACACTAGGCGTTCAAAGGATGGGAAGCTAACCCTTAAACACCTAGCATAACACTTTTGCATGCTACACTTGAACCACTGAGCTCTATAATATGGAGGGGCTATTTCCACTGCGAGCGCGTGACTTCGGCCACCATACTGAAACACCACAATCGTTGCCTCCATCATGGTAATGCAACTGGAACCTCTGTTCTTAGCTTGCTGTCTCTGTTTTGTTGTTGCATCCGTAAGCTGCGCAGTGGACCATGGCACTATATCTTCCGGATTCATTAGCTGATTTCAAAAGGCGCAGGCATCAGGACATGGTGCATAAACATGGCTGCCACTATATCAGCGTTGCCCAGGGCCCCTGGCGGTGGGAAAACAAACTATGCAACGCCACCCATGAGAAATCTCCTTCTTATTGTAGAGTTCAGTGACTTGAATTCTCACTTCGAGAAGATACAGTACCATCTTGCACTGGGCCTAATGTGGATTGACACACACACACACACACACACACACACACATCAACAATACTCCGTACCTGGCCAATCCTGGCCAGTGGTTATACCTAAATTAGTATCTTTAAATGAGTCAAGCTCCGTACCAGGTTAGACTAAATGATGTCCTAATATAAAAAGAAGTTATAAGTAAGACTGTTGTTCAGACAGTAAAGAAAACAATGTACCGCAAAAATGCGCAAGATCAGCTGATCAGTTGTTTAGTCAGCAACTCTGCGCCAGGGAATGGATTTAAAGTAGAATCTGTTCTCTTAGTATTGCATGATGGCCTACTTTAGTAAAGCAAATTTGGAAAAGAAAAGGGATAAAGGTAGAAAGCAAGATGATGATTTCTACCAAGAACTGGTTGAACTGGAGACTTACAATAAACTGGTGGAACGAGTAAGCAGATTAGACATGGCTTTCCAGAATGAAATTGATGAAATTAAGAAACATTTGCACTGGCAGAAGGAAGAAATAGAAAAATTAGGAAAAGAAGTCAACAAGAAAGACACAACAATAGATGAGATGACAGTAGAGGTGGGTTCACGTAGGAGGAAAATTAGTGAAATGGCAACCATGAGAGTATTATGGAAGAGTTCAGAAATGATACAGAGACAGTTATACCTCATACCAATTAATCTGGCCAGGCATGTATGGCAACACTGTTCCTGCCGAGATTCTGATTGGCTGGAGGTGTTTGTTTGATTTCATTGTTGCTAAAACTGATACTCTTTTTATTATCAGATGTGATACTGAGTTTGTCGACAATACAATCATTAAAAGCAATAAGAAATCTGTTATATACTTATCAACAATGAAGTTTTCGTAGGAAGATAGAGATATTGAGTCAACAAAGTATTATAACAGTCGAAGTCAAGGTCCGTGTTCGAACAATTCCTTTAAATCTCTGACACTCCGTAAAATCACAGAAAATTAAGGAAACCTGCTTAATCTAAGCGTTGGTATAACACACATTAATATTTTAAGATCAGTCTGCACCCTTCAATTTTGCCACAACTCTGAATAATTAAAAATTCTAATGAAAAGACGAGTTCTACGGGGAGGGAGGTTTGAAAAAATCGTGAAAAATCAAAGTAGGCTAAAGGAAAACTATTTCATTATATATCCTCTATTATCACAGTGTGGACTGATCTTAAAATTTAAATGTGTGTTATACCAACGCATAGATTAAGCAGGTTTCCTTAATTTTTTGTTATATTACGGAGTGTCAGAGACTTAAAGGAATTGTTCGAACACTGACCTTGACTTGGACTGTTATAATACTTTGTTGACTCAATATCTCTATCTTCCTACGAAAACTTCATTGTTGATAAGTATATAACGGATTTCTTATTGCTTTTGACGATTGTATTGTCGACAAACTCAGTATCACATCTGATAATAAAAAGAGTATCAGTTTTAGCAACAACGAAATAGAACAAACACCTCCAGCCAATCAGAATCTCGGCAGGAACAGTGTTGCCATACATGCCTCGCCAGATTAATTGGTATGAGGTATAGGCAAGCATGCAATCTGATAGATCAGAGCAGTGATACTGAAGAGAAGATAACACAGGTGAATGAAGCGGTGCAAAGCTACGAAAATGATGTGGAAACCACATACGCTGAAATGGTGAAAGTAAAGAAAGACTTAGAAACAAGGGTGGAAGAAAAAAGCATTAAAAAGAATGTGAAAAGAATAATCTAAAACAACCCTAAATTGATCAGAGATTCAGTATATATCAACAAATCTATAGTAATCACTGGTATAGAAGAGGAAGAAATAAAAAACAAGATCTCAAGAGACAAAAAGGAGATGGCAAATGTACAGTAATGAGCATATTGAAGAAAGTATCAGAGGAAATCTGTAATAAAGACATAGAGGAACACAAAAGGTTTGGGAAATATGAGAGAAATAAGTCAAGGCCCTTAAAGGTAACCTTCCAGAGTGTAAACATTGTGGAGGAGCTACATGCAAAGAAACTCATGGGAAAAGAGGATTTCAAAAATGTATGGATAAGAAAATGTCCAACTCAAAAGGACCTGGAATAACTAAAAGAGATGAGGGAGGAAGCAAAAACGAAGAGCGTGGGAAGATCAGAGGAGGAGAAGAATACATTTTTTTTTTTTTTTACCAAGTAATAGGATTGCAGGTTCGAAAGTGGTACGGTACATAAACTGGTGGGAATAAAAAGGAGGAAGGTAGTAAAACCAAGTCATGACAAGTATGTAAATAAGATGATTAAGTGGTAGGTGGTGGCGACTATCATCCACTCACTTGATGTAGTGCTGCCTACATCTTTCTTTGCCTTTATCATTCCTTTTCTGTGCCTGCCCTCCTCTCTTCCTATTTCTCCCATCTTTCCTGTCACTTCTTATTGCTTTTCTTTCCTTTTTAGGTGGCATTACATTGAATGACAAGCCAAATGGTTTCATGTAAGCCAAGAAACCATTTACAACGTTGGGTGGTAACCATATAACCAAACCATACGTGCTCCCTACGTGTCAACAAGTGGGTTGGTGGAGGGTTAGTGCCCCTCCCCGTAAAACAAATAACTCAAGGTTAGGTGGCCAACCCTTACGGGATTCTGGCGTCTGGCAATAGATAGATAGACAGAAGTTGATGTACTCAAATGTGGATGGAATCGTATCTAAATTATTAGAGATGACTGATTATATCAGAGAAAATGAACCACATATAATATGCCTAACTGAAACAAAATTAACACCAAGGATATCAAATGACATCCCAAACTTAGAAGAATACAATGTATGGAGAAGAGATAGGAACTTAAAAAAAGGAGGAGGAATTATAATAACAAAGAAACATCTAAAAGTAAAAAAAATAGAACCAGATATAGCCTTCCCTCACAAGGAGAACTGATTGCAGTAGAGATCAATACATCTGAAGGGAAAGTAATTATGGCCAATTTATACATGCCACCAAGATCAAACAACATGGGAAAGAGGCGAATATGAGGATCTGGCAGAGAGTACAATTCAGAGTTTAAGAGCATTACTACATAGAATGGAAGGGAAATCGTTAAGAATTATACTCACTGGAGATTTTAATACAAACATAAATTGGAATATTCTAGATATAATAAGCCAAGAAGCTGTTGAGACCAAAAGCTTCTGGATTTCGTGCAGTTTTTCCTAACGCAACATGTACAGTAAGGGAAAGCACCAGAAAAAGAGGACTCGATGCTCCCTCAGTGCTAGATCTTATATTTACTAGGCAAGAAAACGATATTGACAATTTAATGTATCGCCCTCCATTTGGCAAAAGCGACCATGTAGTACTAAATTGCAACTTCAGGATTGCATATGGCATAGTTAACAGCAATGAAAGTTACAAAAGAGCCTAAATTATAAAAAGGGAAACTATCATGACCTAAAGAAGTACTTCTTAGAAACTGATTGGGGAAAGGAGCTTAGAGGACAAGATTTAAATGCTATATATAAAAAAATTCTGTGAACCTTATGAAATAGGAGTCCACAAGTGCATTCCACAGCACAAAGAAGCAGAAAAGAAAATAAAGAAATGGTTCAATACAGAATGTAAAAAATCAAAAGAAAAAAAGAGATTTGTTGTGGAATAGATGTAGAAAACACAATAGTGAGAGGGCATATAACGACTATAAACATGCAAGAAACGAGTATACAAGAATAAGGAGGGAAGCCCAAAAACAGTTTGAGGAGGATATCATAAATAAAAGTAGTGATCAACCAAAGCTATGTTACAGCTACATTAGAAGCAAAACCAAAGTTAAAGATAAAATACAATCCATTACGGATGAGGGGATCACCTATGCACAAGAGAAAGGTACTTGTGAAGCACTAAAGAATTTCCAGTCAGTTTTTACGGAAGAAAATAATTTTGAGAGGGATGATATGGCACAGGCATGCCCACACATATTACCGATATACAAATATCGGAAAAAGAAATACAGGAGGAGCTAAGTAAATTAGACAAAGGAAAAGCAAATGGTCCTGATGAAAATTCATGCTGGGTGCTACATGAATGTGAAGAAGAGTTAAGTAAACCATTATTTGTAATTTTCAAGGAATCCTTGGGACAAGGTAAACTATCTGATAATTGGAAGAAAGCAAACATTGTTCCCTTATTCAAGAAAGGAAATAGACAAAATCCACTCAACTACCGACCAGTATCACTAACCAGTGTTGTAAGCAAGGTATTATAAAAGCTGATAAGAAAAGCTTGGGTAAAGCATCTAGAAGAACACAATATGATAACAGAAAGACAGTTTGGTATCAGAAAGGAAAATCAATCTTGTGTTACTAATCTGTTGAGCTACTATGATAGAGTAACAGAAACTTTACAGAAAAGAGAAGGATGGGTGGACAGCATCTATTCAGATTTTAAGAAAGCATTTGACAGAGTACCATCAAGGAGGAATTCGAGGCAAACTGTATTGTTCGATGCACGATTTTTCAAAGAAAAACAAATGAGAACAGTACTAAGGGGAAATTACTCATCATGGAGAGAAGTGACAAGCGGAGTTCCACAGGGCTCAGTGCTGGCACCAGTCGTTTTTAGTGTATTGTATATAAATGATATAGATAGCAATATTGGAAATGAAAGCTATCTAAATCATCTAAATATGTTTGCCGATGATGCAAAAATACAAAGGTCACTAACTAATGCAGACTCTTGTAAAGAGCTACAAGAAGAATTAAATAAACTTCATGAATGGAGCAATACATGGCAAATGGAATTCAATGTGGACAAGTGTCATGTAATCAAGTTTGGCAAAAGTGGAAAAAGACATGATTGGGATTGTAAGTTAGGAAATAAAACCCTACACACATCAGAAAGAGAGAAGGACCTAGGTGTGATTATTAATAATAGACTATCTCCGGCTGACCACATCAGTGAGAAGGTACGGAATATGTATACATTGCTTGCAAATATGAGAATAGCATTCACATACATAAATGAAGACATGCTATGAAAGATAATAACATCATTCATCAGACCAACCCTGATGTATGCATCAGTAGTCTGGAGTCCTCATCTCAAAAAAACAAATAGTTAAGACTGAAAAAGTTCAAAGGGCCGCTACAAGATGGGTACCAAGCTTAAGGGATCTAAGCTACGAAGAAAGAATAGAAAAACTGAATCTGCCTACACTACAGGAGAGAAGGAAAAGAGGAGACATGATTGTGATATAAGTGCATATCAGAGAAGGAGAAAATAAACAGAAATTATCACATAACCTATGGGAATACATCAGCAAGAGGACACTGCAAAAGACTGCATAAAAAGAGAGGCTATGAAGACGTAAGGAAATTTAGTTTCCCAAATAGAGCAACTGAACAGTGGAATGCACTACCGAATGAAATAGTGTGTGCCAAAACAATTCATAAATTTAAGGATATGTACGATAAATATGGTTTAAGACACGGGACAGTACGAGCTTGACTCATTCCTGTAAAGATACAATTAGGTAAGAACAATTAGGTTAGAACACACACACACACACAGATCAGAGACTTCAGGGCAATAACACAATCACGGCGTTGTTGCTTGCTTGGTTTTATTTCATCAAAGGTGCACACGGTACAATATTTCTCCTAGCAAAAAAATAAAATAATGATAATAAATAAAAAATAAATAAAGACTGGAAGCGTAACATAAGATGAAACCCCGCTCTGGCAGGTTTCCCAACTGCAGAGCTGGGTATACTGTATTCTTCTTTTCTAGGAGAGTGTAGGATGGATTAGATCAGACATTCAGAATTAAATCAAGTAAACCCGATCATGCAGGGAAGAAAAAAACATAATGTGCTGTGCTGTAATGGCCAAATCTTAACATAACCTATATCCAGCTCTTACAGGCTAATTTACTGAGAACAGTTATTAGTTTTCATATACCGACACTTAACTTGAAATCCCGTTAAAATATCACTCGTCACCGAACTCACCCTGTCAGTTCCACATTAAACACATCAAGAAAACTTCCTAACAAATGTGCAAAAACTTTCTGGAAGACCTAAAAACTTTACATTTTATCTCAGCTGATAGAAAATATCAGTACTCTGCGGCCCTACATCCTAATTTCCATCGCACTTCTACGTGACCAATCTATTGTGCTGTTAATAGGGTTGTGCTTTCTCACACCTTTCTTTATATTTTCTCTCTCATAAGTCGGTATTATTATTATTATTATTATTATTATCCAATCTTTTTTATTTAAAAATTTTATTAGTGGCATAGGAGCGACTATAAATGCTCATAATATTTTTATACATGTAATATATGCCCAAATTTATCGATTCTGCAGTACACAGACACCATAGAAGAGAAGATCCTCAGTTTATACCATAAATAATAATTTTCAGTTTGGACAATAAATAATAATGCCCAGTTTGGACAATAAATTGCAGTAGGAAAGGTGCTAGACATCCTTCTAATATGACGAGAGTATATGGGCCATGAACCTAAGACAAGAATAAATCACCAAAGAAACTAGACATCCTACTAAGCTGACGAGAATATGGATCATGAACCTAAGCCGAGAATATATTGACAAATAACAGGTGTTAGTTGCCTTCTGACATGGATGCCGTGCCCTGATCCTCCTTCATGCAACATTTGTATTTGGCTAAGTTGCACCTCAATGGATTATCTCTTAAAACAGGATATTCACAGGGACATGTACTTGCATCCTCAATACACGTTAGATTCGCAGTCTGTTTCGCCTTGCGCTGGACTCACCTGGCACATTTCTGATGACTGACTCGAGTGCAGTGTCCTGTTCCACCTTCAAACAACTTGTGTTTGGCTAAGCGGGAATCGGAAAGAAAGTATCAGGAAAAAAAGTAACAGTCAAAAAGTAACAACTTTTCCTAGGTTAGGTCAGGTTAGATTAGGTCAGATTAGGTTAGGTTAGGTTAGATTAGGTCAGGTTAGGTTAGGTTAGATTAGGTCAGGTTAGGTTAGGTTAGATTAGGTTAGGTTAGATTAGGTCAGGTTAGGTTAGGTTAGGTTAGATTAGGTTAGGTTAGGTTAGATTAGCTCTTTCCCTTACGTTTTTTACTGTTACTTTTTTTCCTGATACTTTCTTTCCGGGAATATGGCTAAGCTACACCCCAGTGGATTATCAGTTAATACTGGGTATTCACTGGGACATGAACTCTCATCCTCAGTACACTTGTTAGATTCGCAGCTTGGTTCGCCATGCATGAGACTTACTGGCACGCTTCTGACGTGTCCGTGGGTGTCGTGTCCGTGCGTGTCATGTCCTGATCCTCCTTTACGCAACACCTGCATTTGGCTAAGTTACACCCTGATGGAGTATTTCTTAAAACGGGGTACGGTATTCACTGGGACATGAACTTGCATCCTTAGCACACATGTTTGATTCGCAGTCTGCTCTGCCTTGTGCCGGACTCACCTGGCACGCCTCCGACCAAGATCTAAAGACTAGAGAGGTCAGGTCAGTTCTGCCTCAATAAGAGACAACCCGACGCATGACATCACGCGTCTGCATCCCGCTCAGTTCACCTGGACAGACGGGCTCAGTCGCATGAGCAAGAAGCTCCACATTCCCTCTCGTTTTGGGGGGAGTCATTCTACCTAAATCTATTTTATAAGACAATATGGCTAGTTATGCCATGAGAGGATGCAGTTCTAGTCGGTGAAGGAAGGATCCTGATGTAAAATTTCAGGTGTGGTGGAGTGTGGTAAGGCATGGTGCAAGATGTAGGTATCTTGGTATGGTGCAAAGTGAAGCTAAAAGATGGTGCTAGAAGGTGTGGTGAAGTGTGGTAAAGTATGGTGCAAGATTTAGGGAAGGATTAAGTGTCGAGGTCAAGTACGGATTAAGATGCGGCACATTGATTTAGAGAGAGACAGACAGACAGAGACAGAAACAGAGAGGGGGGCTACACACACACACACACACACACACACACACACACAAAGTCTAAACTACAGAAATGGTAACTATCATGACCTGAAGAAGTACTTCTTAGAAATAGATTGGGGAAAGGAGCTTAAAGGCCAAGATTTAAATATTAAGTGCATAGACAGAGAGAGAGAGAGAGAGAGAGAGAGAGAGAGAGAGAGAGAGAGAATTCTGTGATCGTTATGAAACAGGAATCCAAAATTACATCCCTAAGCACAAAGAAACAGAATTGAAAGTAAAGAAATGGTTTAATACAGGATGTAAAAAAATCAAAAGAAAAAAGAGACTTGCTTTGGGATAAAGAAGACACAATATTGAAAGGGCATATAACGACTATAAACAGGCAAGAAATGATTATGCAAAGGTAAGGAGGGAGGCTCAGAGACAGTTTGAGGAAGACATTAAAAATAAACGTGGTAATTCACCGGGTCGGTCAGGATCACTTGATGGTCGTGATCGTCAGCTTTTTACCCTCCCGGAAGGGAGCTGAGAGCTCTTATAGTCCGATCTAAGGGCAAGGCTGTGACCTTCACACACGCACACACCCGTCCCCTAGCTCAAGGGGGACAGTAACCACCCACTTCGTCAGTGAAACTTTTCGCAACCTGAGCGAGACGCAAACTCCCGTCCACCAGTTGGCAAGCGAGAACGTTACCACTGCACCAGCGAGCGGTGTGTAGTGATCAACCTAAGCTGTTTTACAGCTTCATCCGAAGCAAAACCAAAGTTAAAGATAAAACAGTCCATCTCGGATAAGAGGATCATCAATACACAAGAGAAAGATATTTGTGAAGCACTAAATAAAAATTTCCAATCAGTATTCAGTATTTACAAAAGATAATAATTTTGAAAGTGATGATATGGAACATGCATGCCCACACATATTACCAGATATACAAATATCAGAAAAAGAAGTACAGGATGAATTAAGTAAATTTGACAAAGGAAAAGCAAATGATCCTGACGAAATTTCATGTTGGGTGCTACATGAATGTGCAGAAGAGTTAAGCAGACCATTGTATTTGATATTCAAGGAATCCTTAGGTCAAACTAAACTACCACATATATTTCAGAAAGCAAACATTGTTCCCATATCCAAGAAAGGGAATAGACAGAATCCACTAAATTAACGACCAGTATCACTGACCAGTGTTGTAAGATACAAGAAAAGCTGATAAGAAAAGTCTGAGTAAACCATCTAAAAGCACACATTATGATAACAAAAAGGCAGTTCGGTTTGAAAAGGAAAATCATGTGTTACTAATCTATTAAGCAACTATGATAGAGTTACTGAAACATTACTCAACAGAGAAGGATGGGTGGACAGTACCATATCTATTTAGATTTCAAGAAAGCATCTGACAGAGTACCGTACCAAAGACTTCTATGGAAACTGTACCATCAAGGAGGTATCAAAGGCAATCTGTACTGTTGGATGCAGGATTTTCTCGGAAAATGGGAAATGAGAACAGTATTAAAGGGAAATTACTCATCATGAAGGGAAGTGACTAGCGGAGTGCCACAGGGCTCAGTACTGGCACGAATTATGTTTTTAGTATAAGGTACACATATGACATAGCCAGTAACACTGGAAGTGGAAGCCATCTAAATATGTCAGCGGATGATAGAAAAATACAAAGGAAAATTACTAACAGATTCTTGCAAAGAGCTGAAAGAGGAATTAAATACAGTAAGCTTCATGAATGGAGCAATAAACGGCAAATGGAAGTTATTGTGAACAAGTGTCATGTATATAATTAAGTTTGGTAACCGTGAGAAAAAACCAAATTGGGATTATAAGTCTGGAAGATCAACCCTATACGGTACATATCAGAAATTGAGAAGAACCTAGGAGTGATTATTAGTAACAGACTATCTCCAGCTGACCACTTAGTGAGAAAGTATGTAACATGTATACATTGCTTGCTAATATTATTATGAGAATGGCATTCACATATAAATGGAGACATGCTAAGAAAGATAACATCATTCATCACACCAACCCTGGAGTATGCATCTGGAGTCTGAAATCATCTAAAAAACACATAGATAAGACTGAAAAAGTACAAAGGGCAGCTGCAAGATGGGTACCAAGCTTAAGGAATCTAAGCTACGAAGAAAGACTAGAAGAACTGAATCTACCAACACTACAGGAGAGAAGGAAAAAAGGAGACATGATTATGCTATATAAATACATCTCAGGGAAAGAGAAAATAGACAAAAATATTTATATAACTTATGGGGAAGCATCAGCAGAACACTGCAATAAAAAAACAAAACTACATAAATAGAGAGGCGATAAAGACGTGGGGAAATTCAGTTTCCCAAATAGGGCAATTGATTAATGGAATGCACTACCGAATGAAAGTGCGTGCCAAAACTATTCATAAATTTAAGGATGTAGGCTTTGTGATAAATATGGTTTAATACACGGAACAGTACGCGTTTCATTCATTCCTGTAAAGATACAATTAGATAAGAACAATTAAGAACACACACACACACACACACACACACACACACACACACACACACACACATACATATACCAGTGTGTGTGCATATATATAGATAGATAGATATACAGATATATGGATATGTGTGTGTGTGTGTGTGTGTGTGTGTGTGTGAAATCAGACAGATGGTAACATGAAAATGTATTAATATATACCTACTAAAGAGAGAGAGAGAGAGAGAGAGAGAGAGATTAGTATAGTTCCCATTTTCACTGCTGTTTTCTTTGTATAGTAGCCCCCTTTTCATCCTCATGCAGCCGCGTGACGTAACCGACCTGCGTACTTGAAGGAACTGAGTAAACCTGTTAGTCCTCAGATTTTGATTCTGACGAGTCCTGATCCTCTCTTTCACAGCATCTACATCTGGCGGAGTTACACCCTGAAGGATTGTTTCTTAAAACGGGGAATTTACTGGGACAAGAACTCGCATCCTTAGCACACACTTGAGATGTGCATTGTGCTCGGCCTTGCGCTGGACTCACCTGACACACCTCTGACGGTTCCGTAGTTGTCGTCTGATCCTTCTCACAGCACCTACATTTCGCGAAGTTACATCCTGACGGATTGTTTCTTAAAACGGGGAATTCACTAGGACAAGAACTCGCATCCTCAGCACACACCTGAGATACGCACTGTGCTTGGCCTTGCGCTGGACTCGCCTGACACACTTCTGACGGGTCCGTAGTTGTCGTTTCATCTTTCTCACAGCACCTACATCTGGCGAAGTTACACCCTGACGGATTGTTTCTCAAAACGGGGAATTCACTAGGACAAGAACTCGCATCCTCAGCACACACTTGAGATACGCACTGTGCTTGGCCTTGCGCTGGACTCGCCTGACACACTTCTGACGGGTCCGTAGTTGTCGTCTCATCTTTCTCACAGCACCTACATCTGGCGAAGTTACACCCTGACGGATTGTTTCTCAAAACGGGGAATTCACTAGGACAAGAACTCGCATCCTCAGCACACACTTGAGATACGCACTGTGCTTGGCCTTGCGCTGGACTCGCCTGACACACTTCTGACGGGTCCGTAGTTGTCGTCTCATCTTTCTCACAGCACCTACATCTGGCGAAGTTACACCCTG
The DNA here is from genome assembly GCF_032717465.1 of Coenobita brevimanus. NCBI lineage: Eukaryota > Metazoa > Arthropoda > Malacostraca > Decapoda > Coenobitidae > Coenobita > Coenobita brevimanus. The sequence continues at coordinate 52,009,205 of NC_137008.1, forward strand.
ACGGATTGTTTCTCAAAACGGGGAATTCACTAGGACAAGAACTCGCATTCTCAGCACACACTTGAGATACGCACTGTGCTTGCCCTTGCGCTGGACTCGCCTGACACACCTCTAACGGTGCCGTAGTTGTCGTCTGATCCTTCTCACAGCACCTACATTTCGCGAAGTTACACCCTGACGGATTGTTTCTTAAAACAGGGAATTCACTAGGACAAGAACTCGCATCCTCAGCACACACCTGAGATAAGCACTGTGCTTGGCCTTGCGCTGGACTCGCCTGACACACCTCTAACGGTGCCGTAGTTGTCGTCTGATCCTTCTCACAGCATCTACATTTCGCGAAGTTACACCCTGACGGATTGTTTCTTAAAACGGGGAATTCACTAGGACAAGAACTCGCATCCTCAGCACACACCTGAGATACGCACTGTGCTTGGCCTTGCGCTGGACTCGCCTGACACACCTCTAACGGTGCCGTAGTTGCCGTCTGATCCTTCTCACAGCACCTACATTTCGCGAAGTTACACCCTGACGGATTGTTTCTTAAAACGGGGAATTCACTAGGACAAGAACTCGCATCCTCAGCACACACCTGAGATACGCACTGTGCTTGGCCTTGCGCTGGACTCGCCTGACACACCTCTGGCGGTTCATCCTTCTCACAGCACCTACATTTCGCGAAGTTACACCCTGACGGATTGTTTCTTAAAACGGGGAATTCACTAGGACAAGAACTCGCATCCTCAGCACACACTTCAGATGCGCACTGTGCTTGGCCTTGCGCTGGACTCACCTGGCACGTTTCTGACGAGGGTGTAGTGATCAGAGTTAAGTCTGAAAAAAAAAAGGAAAATACCAGTCAAAATCCCACAGAAAAGACCAATAAAAACATATAACAAAAACATAATTTAAGAAAAAACACACATGACAAGAACAACATAAAAAGGGCATGTGTTAATCAATGTTCCTCTTGTTCTAACTCATGGATCTGAAACGACTCGTCAACAGGCCAGGCGGTTAACCAAAGGCAGCTGAACACTTCTGGGTTTTATTCCTTCGAAGCACAGCTGATGTACACTTGCAAAACACCGTGACTTTGCCCTTTCCCGTCACTTCACTCCTTCACTCCTATTCTTTCACTGTCCTCTCCCTGGGTGACTCACTGACTCTGACTACTCCATCCTTCATTGATTACCTCGACTGACTTCAATGACGAAAAACTAAACTGCCACGCAGACACCTAACTCTGTTACTGTAATAAACTGAACTGTCTCATACTCACAGGCCACACGCGCACTCACCCCATCTGTTAAACTTGGAAAACTGAACACAGCTGATCTGAATCTTCCAATCCTCTCTTGGCTAACTGCTTGCAAGCGGGGAGGGTCCCGTAAAATACTCCCCTCGGCTCCCGCTACTAGCACAATCCAGAATGTTCAAGTAGAGGACTCTCTTTTTCTCACACAATAATGCACTTCAATTAACAACACCCAATACCAATAATGATAAGAACTAATTCCTAAGGTATAACAGAAAGAAAAATAAAACAAGCATGTCGAAATCTCCAAAATATTCCTCACACCAGCTATAAACATCAGCCTAATCCTGTGGTAGCCTACAACACTACTGTTCCTCGCATCTGAAGAGTTAAACCACTAACCTAATCCTACTAGCATAACAATAAAATCACTACAGAAAAAAAAAAAAATGGATGTGGGTAGGTGTCATTTGTAGAACAGATAGCAGATGGACAACAGGAACAGGGCGGCATGGTGAGATCTGGAGATTTACTGAGATCATTGCCACTTGCAAGACTCCCCTACCTGAGAAATATGAAAACCCTCAAAAATCCCCCCAAACCTTTATACAATATCCCCCCGAAATACCCCCAAATGTAACTATTAACTAAACTATATTCTTGCCACTAAAGTAAATGGGTAAATAAAGTTCCCATTTTTTTTATTTATTTACACTTAATTCCTTATATATTTTAATGCAGAAAAAACAAAGCAAAAAAAATCATGCAAATTTTCCTTTATGGATACCAAAGTGTTAGATTTTTATTACCAGACTCTGACTCCCATTCCTTTCCGTAAGTTTGCGTGTACTTAACCCACTTCCTCATTATGACAGAATAGTCACAGGGCACATACGACACCAGTGAAGGGGTACAGTACTTATGAATGAGGCAGCTAGGCAAGAAGACACTAAACAGTACAGTACTATAGTAGCCGCAGCGAGAAATGAACGCTGTGGTGGGGCAGGCGGGATGACCTGGGATTCCCCCATTGTTGCCATATCCACATGTCACCGACCATAGAGGTAGGATGTCACCGACCATCGGCCACCGCTGCAGCCCCGCTCCATGATCCTTACCCTGTGTCTCTGGCTTTCTCTTTCTCTCTCGGTTTCTATATAAACTGGTGTATTTCCGAAACTAATTATGAAATTATTATGACTTTTGTTCCACACCACCACTGAGGTAAAAATCAAGGAGAGTTTTGTGTTTAAAGGTTTGCCCCCCCGCCGAAATGTGGGGGATGAGCGGGGGGGTGCGGCCTTGCCGATACCTCCGCCTGACCTATAATTATACACTCGCCAGAAGTGACCTGCCCTCAGACAAGGGGGGGGAAACCTTTATACAGAAAACTTTCCTTGATTTTTACCTCAGTGGTGGTGTGGAACAAAAGTCATAATAATTTCATAATTAGTTTCGGAAATACACCAGTTTATATAGAAACCGAGAGAGAAAGAGAAAGCCAGAGACACAGGGTAAGGATCATGGAGCGGGGCTGCAGCGGTGGCCGATGGTCGGTGACATCCTACCTCTATGGTCGGTGACATGTGGATATGGCAACAATGGGGGAATCCCAGGTCATCCCGCCTGCCCCACCACAGCGTTCATTTCTCGCTGCGGCTACTATACAGTGCTTCAGTAGGCAGGGGTCATGGAGGGATAGGCAAACTTAGTCAGGGTCTCAGGGGAGGGATGAGAGGAGGGGAAGGAGTGGTGGGAATAGGGGGGAAAGGAGGCTTATCAGTAAACACCACGGATTAGAGGTGTTGAAACGACTTGACCTGACTTCCCTTCACCTCACCGCACCTGTACAGGAAGTCATAGGGAGACAAGGGGCAGCTTTGGCCTCACTCCCTCCTCTGAAATTAATCCCGCCAAATTTCCCCCAACCCACCAAATGCCTATTTTCCCCCCTAAATGAAAAAGAAAACCCCCAAATTTGGGGGGAAAACCCCAAATCTGGGAACCCTGGAGGGAATAGACTAGCACGCAGACAATACAACAGAATGGAAAAAAGATGGGAGAGGTCTTTGTCCTGAAACTGACTAACTCAGGGTGCTGCTGCTGCCTCAGATGATGATGATGATGATATGTTTATGTTTAGAGGGCAGTGACCACATGACAAATGAGAAAAATGAAATTATGTGAATAAGAGAAAATCAAACAAAATTAAAACACGAGAATAGGAAAGACAAACTATCTATCTATCTATCTATTGCCAGACGCCTCAATCCCGTTTGGGGTGGCCACAAACAAATCGCCTCCAAGTCGCCCTGTCCCCCGCCATTTCACTGCCCTGCTCCCAACTCACACCCCCCTCTCTCATATACCTCTCCACCCGAGCCCTCCATCTCATCCTCGGCCGCCCCCTCCTCTTCCCCTCCACCTCACTCATATACACTCTCTTCGTCAGTCTTTCACCCTCCATCCTCTCCGCATGGCCAAACCACCTCAGTGTATTCCTCATAACGCTTCCTATCACATCCACATCCACACCACAACGTTCCTTTATATCCTCATTCGTCAGCCTGTCTCTCCACGTGACTCCACAGGCTCCTCTTAAATAACTCATTTCCACTGCTCTCACTCTTGACTTGTGTCCTTCCAACAATGTCCAAGCTTCACTTCCGTACGTTAGAGTTGGTATCACAATACTGTCATGTAGTAACTTTTTCACTTCCATGCTCACTTCCCTGTTTCTTATCACTGCTTTCAAGGAACCAGCAACCTTTCTTCCCTGCTGTACCCTTTCAAGCACTTCACCCTCCAAACCTCCATCCTTACTCATCACACTACCCAAATACTTAAACGTACTCACATTTTCCAATTCCTCACCATCCAACCTCGCTGTACATTCACTAACTTCACCTCTCTCAAAGACCATCATTTTACTCTTCCCTACATTCACCTTTAGGTTCCGTTTCTTACACTCTCTCAAACTCATCCACCAAGCCTTGCAGCTCCCCTTCGTCTTCACTCAACAACACAGTATCATCTGCAAACAACAGTACAGGGAGTTTCCAAACACTATCCTCTCTCACCAGGGCCACTCCAACATCCACTACCCTACCTTGTACCTCTTTTATTACCCCATCCATGTAGAGATTGAACAACCATGGAGACATGACACATCCCTGTTTCAACCCAACTTTCAAGGAGAAAAATTCACTTAGTTCACCATCCACACGCACTGCAGCCTTCGCACCATCGTACATACTCTTCACAGCATTCAACAACTTCCCATCTACTCCATATATTCTTAACACTTTCCACAATCCTTATCTATCCACCCTGTCATATGCTTTCTCCGAATCCATGAAAGCCGCATACAACTTCTTTCCCTTCTCTAGAAACTTTTCCACTAAAGATCTAAGAATGAATATCTGATCTACACAGCCTACGAACTGATAATATAAGGGGGGGAAAAACGGCGAAATGGAAACATAAGACTTAATAGCTAAAACTAAATGAAACTATCCAAACATGAGCAGCAAATACAATAATAATAATAATAAAGATAATAATAATATGAGAACCAAAGATAAAATATGATAACGAACTGAAACTATGAGAACAAATTAAGACAAGAAAATGAAAAGTTGAGAAGAATGATGTATGACAACAAAATGAAAATAGAACAAAAATGGGAAAAAATCGTTTCCGTTTTCGTTTTAGAAGGCTCCGATTGAATGCTTTGGCCTTGGTCACCTAATGGCGGCTCTCCATGCTGCTCGATCTCTGGCAGCTTCCCTAACCAGTCCCTTATCCCTGAGGTCACACTCAGTCACCTCGTCCCAGGTCTTTTTCGGTCTACCTCTCACAATAACGCTTCTCACTTTCTGCACCAAATTATCATCCCCCATCCTCTCCACATGCCCAAAACAATTCAATCTACCTCTCCTCATCACAACACCAATACACTCCAGTCCCATCCTACCTCTCAACTCTTCCATTGTAAACCTAGCCCCCTCAGGCCTTGCACTCAAGGACGCACTGCACATCCACCTAATCATTGCCATTTCTGTACGTTTGAGTCTGCGAATATCCTCTTCCTTTACTGTCCAGGTCTCATTACCATTCAGCATTACATTCCTAACACATGCCGCATACAAATATTCCTAACACTAAGGGATAGCCCTCTCAATGTCAGGAGAGGCAACAGCTCCCTGAACTTCTTCCACCCACTCCTTACTCCTGCCACAGAACTAGCTCCTGCACCACCCTCAACACATAACATGTCTCCCAAATAACAAAACTCTTCCACACACTCAAGAGACTCACCAGCAAGTTCAATCCTTTCAAGCCTGGCAATCTCCACATGCTCTCCCCGACACACCGCACACATAAAATCACCATTATCTCGCAGTCTACCTCTAATAGCACTACATCTCGTATGCACCCACTTATCACAAACACTGCATAAGATGGAGTTACTTCCCACGCCCTTGTGACAAATAGCATATGGCCACTCTCCTTCTTCTTTGACAGTACCGCCACTAGCCCTAGATACCATCACTTTTGTTTTATCTGCATTTACTCTTAAGCCCTTGTGCCCCATACCATCTCTCCACTTCCTAAATCTTTCCTCCGCCTCCGCCTTCCTTTCATCTTCTGCAGTCAGCACCAAATCATCAGCATACAGCATCTCCAGCGGGAATCCATTTCTGAAGTCATGTGAGAGGGCTTCAAGCACCATGATAAACAACAAGGAGCTCAAGACTGACCCCTGATGTACACCAACAGTCACCGAAAGCTCATCACTCATATCTCCATTGACTCTTACCTTGGTGTGAGCACCCACATACATTGCCATAACCACCCTAACCAGCCACTCCTGTATCCCAAGCTTTCTCATTGCCCACCTCACCACCTCTTTAGGGACTCTGTTAAAGGCTTTCTCCAAATCAACAAAAAAAATTTCTTGAAGCTGTCGAACATTGAATATGGCATCAGTGGTCCCTTTTCCTGGCATAAACCCAAACTGCATATTATCAATATTCACTTCTCTAATCATACCTCCTAGAACTCTCTCCATAACCTTCATTATCTGGTCTAAAAACTTTGTCTCTATAATGTCCTTTTCCAGGACATTACCCTTCCCCTTGTACACATTCACAATTACGCTCTTCAGCCAATCATCTGGAACAACACACTCATAATGATCGTATTTATCACGCCTATATCTCCTATGGCTTTCAACATTTCAGCAGTCAACCCAAACACACCTGCTGCCTTCCCCATCTGCATCCTGCCTATTGCCCTGCTCACAGTAGCAGTGTCAGTCATAGGCCAAGGGCCAAACATTGGATCTTCTGACTCCAAACCTTCCTTGTCCGTCAAACTCCTCATTTAACAACTGGCTGTTATGCTTTCTCCACGCGTCTTTAATATCCCCACTGTTCACCACAACCCTACCTTCATCATTCTTCACACACTGCTCACCTATGATATACCTATTCTCCCTCTTCATCTGATTTGCTACCTTAAAAATCATATTCTTCCCTTCCACACGATTTAGGTTATCAGTAAAAGTCTCTGTGACTCAGACTTCGCCCTACGCTTGGCAGCCAAATATTTTTTTGTTACCACCCTTCTACCATTCCCGGAAAAGCCTTCTTTTCTCCTTAACTGCAGCTTCTACACCCTCATCCCCCCACAAAGTCGCTTTAAGTCTTGGTGGGCCTCTTGTCCATCCACAGACTGAATTAGTAACTCTGAAGAGGTTGGTCTTGAGGGCTCTGTACTGCTCATTAACACTTTTGTCCACGTCTCCCTGTTCAGCCACCACTCTCCTCATCTCGCTATGGAAGGCATCCCTTACTGCTCTGTTTTTCGACTTCCATATTTTCCTCCTAGGTGCATAGGTCCTCTTTTTCATCACCCGCTCCTTATGCACCATGTCACATATCAGTAACTTGTGTTGCTGCACACACTCCTCACTCCCTATAACTTTAACATCCCACACTGATCAGCCCTCCTGACCAGGAAATAGTCTATCTGGCAGCTACTTCTCCCGAACTCGTACATAATCAACCTATTCTCTCTTTTCCTAAAATTTGTGATGCACACAATCATGTTCATTGCCTCCCCAAACTCGATCGCGTATCCTTTCCCCTTCCTCATTTCTTGTACCATATGCACATCCCCCATGTGCTCCTTCATATCCTTGAGCTGCTTCACTTACATGGTCATTTAAATCCCCTCCCAAAACTAATAACCTCATCTCCATACCAGTTACTACACGTAATAAGTCATCCCAAAATCTATTCCTCTCTACCTCATCCAAGCCTGCCTGTGGGGCATATGCCGATGCAGTTGCAAAAATGAGAAAAAATGTGAGATCCAAATGGTAGGATATCACGATAAAATGTAAATATGAGGACAAAAAGGCAAAATACAGCAATATTATGAAAACCCTAGTATATATATCATCTAGAATGTTTGTCAGCTGATACACCAAATATCTGTCAATGCACTGTAGAATATATAATGGTTAATCTGCGCTGGTATGTGGGAGAGCGTGTGCGTGCGCGAATGGATGTATGGCATCATAAAATAATCCATCCATCCACCATCCAATCCTACGTTGCCCCACGAGGAGCGTAGGTCCCTGGGGCTAGGCAAGTTGGCCCTGGCATTTGAGATGAGAGTGACCAGCCTCATTCATCCCTGTGTGGCATTACGTGAGAACATTAATAAAAAAAAAGGAATGACTCACCTAAACAACAAACGCAGTCTCTGTCTCCTGAGCACTGGGATGGATAGGAATTGTCGTAATCAGAGAGAGAGGTTTGGCAGAACCTCTTGTCGATGCAGAGGCCGAGACAGGTACTCGTGGCTGGACAGGTGGCGGGCCTGGCGGTGCAGCAGGTACAGTTGGGTGAGCCTCCACATTGGCCAGGTATCTCTCTCTGCCACTCTGTACATGAAGCTTGACACTGACCGTAGCCTTGGTCGCACGAGGGTAGCAGCTTACACTCTACCGGAACACAGATGACGGGGCTCTTACTTCATATGACATCCTATAGTATCATCATCATCACTATTATTGTTGGTGTTTTTGCTGCTGTTGTACAATATATTAAGGGCTGAGCTGGAACAGTACAATTGCTATGGGTTACTGTTACGTAGACTCGACTATGCACACTCATAACACCGAGCGTTTATATACCATGGATCATGTTATGAATTGAACACTAAACGACATGCTGAAGTATCATATAAAAATATTTAAGCACTCTGGTGTACAAAAGTACATATTAATAATACAGCATTGAATGAACAATATATACAGTAGTAAAGTGCATAGCCTGGCAGAAGAATTCTGACCTGAATCCTGAGTCTATTTTCCCAACATCCCATTCTGCTGGCCTGTTGGTGTATAAAATTTATATATCTTGTAACACTAGATTAGCACATACCAAGAGATCATTATATAGATAGATAGATAGATAAATTAGCACATACCTAGACATCATCTTGTATATATATATATATATATATATATATATATATATATATATATATAGTATATAGAAAAAAAATACATATATACAGTATATAGAAAAAAATACATGTATACAGTATATAGAAAAAAAAATACATATATACAGTATATAGAAAAAAATACATATATACAGTATATATAAAAAAAAATACATATATAGAGTATATAGAAAAAAATACATATATACAGTATATAGAAAATATATATATATATATATATATATATATATACACACACACACACACACTGTGTGTGTGTGTGTGTGTGTGTGTGTGTAAAGGGATGGGCAAACACAAAGTTAGGTAGGCCTTTGGCGACTCTTGTCCTTAAGAATCAATTATTAGACAATCTAACACAAGAAAACTTTAAGATTGTGTGATCCGGGACACACGCTGTACATACGGTCATTTGGACGGCAGCACACATAGTTTGATTCACATGCCATGATCTGATTTTCGTCTTGAGTGCAGGCCACCCGACACATCCCTCCCGCTGCTGCACACTGACCTATCGGCGTCAGATCTGTCGGCACAACACTCGACTAGAAAGAGGGATCGGTGGTCACGGCGACACAGCACTCGCATTTGACCATGACCTTTGATCCATCGGCACCATAACACAATCACTCCTTCCAAGACTTACACACAACATATGTGTGAATTTCATTTAAAATTCGGAACAGGCATTCGTAAGATAGTGCCACAGCCCGAACATTGAGCCTGACCCACGATCTTTGACTTCTGATCAATATGCACCCAAATGGAATCAATTCTTCCAAACTCGTACACAGAGCATGGGCCAATCTCGATCCAGATAGGTTTAGATACTGTTAACACATACGTTCATACAGTCATACTGTACATACATACATACATACATACATATATATACATACATACTGTACATACATATATACCAATATACATCCATATATTCATACTTATATGTGCAAATACATACACATACCCCAACTCAATCCCAGTACAGTTGTAGCGCCTTCAATGTCGCTTACCGTACCATTGATTTCATTCTCGTGCCATGGTTTAAATCCACATAAAGCGCTAATAGTTGTGAAGTGGAGGGGGTGGGGGAGAGGGAGGGAGAAGCCAAGAATGAGATGGAGCAATGGAGTGGAGAGGTAAAGTATATGAGAGAGGAGGGTGTGAGCTGGGAGCAGGGTAATGAGTTGTCGGGGGACCGGGCGACATGGAGGCAAGTTATTTATGGCCACCCCTTACGGGATTAAGGCGTCTGACAATAGATAGATAGATAGTTGTGAACCTGCAATGTAAGCAGCACTACATACCAGCCCTTCTGTTAATTTTGCATATAAGAAAGTGGCTCACGAAACTGTTTCCTATGACATGTTAACTGAGAGAAATGCATCCTTGTTTATTCTTGGATAAAACTCAATAAAACCCTCGCACTGGCAATACTACCCAATTTACAGAATCCATCTTCACACGGTTTACCGGCCTCACCCTGGTTTACCTCATAGTCGTCCTAACAATCTGACGCGAAGGCCAGTATTCCCATCGGTTAAGGAAGTTCCCCAACACCTTTTCCTAGACGATTTATTATGCTTGCTAAACTTACTGTCCTATTCAGTATTCTATAAATCCTTCATATATCGCCATACTTTTCCTAAATAACGTACAAAAGGATACGAACCAGCTGTATCCAAAAATAAATCACTAAGGAAGGGGTGTTAGGGAGTTTCTTTACCCGCCAAGAATACGAGCCGTAGCGTAGATACCTGTCTACCTGGCCCATCCTTCTCTACCCAGTCCAAAACCCTGTATCACTGACGTCATGATACTTTCAATGTACTGACTTGCAAAACAGGGTGGATCTACCTCTACCCACCAGGCCACCCCTCACCCTCCAGTCTCTGTCATGAAATTCCGAGACAAACTATTTCTCATCAGAATACCAACTTCTTTCTGACCAGCTCTCATTATGCCTGTCCCAAAGAAGGATGACCGCTCCCAGCCTCCTAACTGTCACCCTATGCTGTATTCCTAAAATCTTTGAGAACGTTAGCTTGTGATGCACTTCTCACAACAGTATACAGCCTTACGAAGAGAATGAGAAGCAAGAGACTGACCTAGAGGTGGATGAGAATGAGATCGAAAGACAAACTAGAAAATCATATGTAGATGAAGGAGGTGAAAGACAGGGATGAGGAAGGATGGCTGGGTTAAGAAAGCTGCACTATATTGGGAAAAAAAAAAAAAAAAAAAAGAATTTCTACCCATAATGAACAATAAAAACTGTGTTAACTCTACTTAAATGGCTAAAATGAATCACTCACCTGCACAACAGATGCAATCATCGCCTTCTGAACATGATGCTGGTGGATACACGGGGTTCTGACACAGCCTCTTGTCAATACAGGTGCCGGAACAAGCATCAGTAGGGGAGCAGGTGGCGGGCCTGGCAGTGCAGCAGGTACAGCCGGGGGAATCTCCACACTGACCTGACACCTCTCGCTGCCACGAAAGGCACTCAGACTTGCACCACCCGTACCCTTCGTCACACAATGGCAGCAGCTCACACCCTGCCGACACACACCAACGGCTCTTACTTCATATCCAATGCTGCACTATACCCGTACTATCTATCTATCTATGTATCTAACAGTACATCCTTCGTCACACACTGGCAGCAGCCCACACTCTGCCGACACACACCAATAACTCTTACTTCATACCCAGTGCTGCAGTATTCCTGTACTATCTATTTATCTATCTAACAGTACTGTACTGTACATCCTTCATCACATACTGGCAGCAGCTCACACTCTGCTGACACACACCAATAACTTACTTCATACCCAATGCTGCAGTATTCCTGTACTATCTATCTATTTATCTAACAGTAAATCCTTCATCACATACTGGCAGCAGCTCACACTCTGCTAACACACACCAGTATCTCTTACTTCATATCTAATGTTCCAGTCTACCTGCACCATCTACGTACAGTCAATACATGCTGGCAGAGTGATGACTGTAATATAGAGGAATATGTGCATGCCTTATCAATGAATCAGTATAATGGCTGGTACATTTATAATTGTCTCTTCCAGCAACAAGTCTTTAGCAAATACTTATCCCAACCATGTAGTAAAGAATACATATATGCATTGATCAGTTTGGTAATTTCATACGAGGGACATAAACTAGGACTCGTACATTATCTTCCTTTTAGAAGTGAAGATGATCCAGCGACTAGTATCCTAGATACAGGTATTACAGACTAGTTTCCTTATATGGAAATAGCTCGTAAAATACTTACAATGTGGCAGTTTCACGTATAAGGATATAAACTAGGACTCATACTCTATCTTTCTGTAAGATATGAAGAGAATCCAGCAAAAGTTTCCAAAATATAACACAAAAACAGGTTTTTCCTTATATAGTCATAGCTCGTAAAGTACAGACAATATTGCAATTTCTTCATACTGTATACCGGCATTAACTACGACACATACTCTATCATTCTGTGTGAAATGAAGCCAATCCACGTGGTAGTTCCCGAGATACAGACCCGGACAGACAGACGGATAGACAGACAGACAGACGGATAGGGACGATTCCTATATCCCCACCATATGGAATAATGGTGGGGATAAAAATCTGTTTCCGGAGGTCTCTCGTGTTGCAGGGAAGATAAGGGAGCTGTCCTATTAAGAACGGAAAAATTCAAGCTGAATTTTCACTGGAAGCAGAAAAAAAAAAAAAAAAAAAAAACGACATGCAACAGAGGATTTATGAGGTGTTGAGAAACTAGGCATCATGTAAACACTCTGGTAACTTGGCAGAGTTGTTGTCATCACATACAAGATGCTGCCAACTGATAATTGTTATTCATGCGTCACGCTGTGAGATCCTGTATATAAGACACCTATATTGTAAATCAAGGACGATACTTCACTCACATATCCCAGGAATTGTCCCAGCGAGTGGTCAGGCTATTCCCATATACTGCCTTATATTCTTTGCTCATTTTTCCAGAAAGCTTGATACACATACTAAGTCAAGGATAATACTGTCACTCACTGTCGCTCGGAGCACAGCAGGATGAATTGGATCCACACTGCCCAACAACACTCTCAGATGCACCACAAGACTTCTTACATGTTCCTTTCTTTGCCATGCACTGAGCCTCTGGCGTGAGTTCTGTCAGAAAGTAATGGTATTAACAATACAGTACTGCTTTTCTCAAACAACAGGATTCATACTGACATACATGAATGGTTCGTTTATTATTTCTATTAAGGTAGTCACGAACGATTCCGTGTTGCGAGTGATACAGTATTAACAAATTAACTATGAGTTTAAATCAGTTTAATCATAATACTTAACACGAGGTTGTCTGTAACGCAGACTGGCGCAAGTCAGAGACAGTGACGGATTTGGTGTCAGGCAAACAGAATGAATCACTCACCTGCACAACAGATGCAATCACCTCCTTCTGAACATGATGCTGATGGGTAAACGGGGTTCTGACACAGCCTCTTGTCAATACAGGTGCCGGAACAAGCATCAGTGGGGGAGCAGGTGGCGGGCCTGGCAGTGCAGCAGGTACAGCCGGGGGAATCTCCACACTGACCTGACACCTCTCGCTGCCACGAAAGGCACTCAGACTTGCACCTCCCGTACCCTTCGTCACACAATGGCAGCAGCTCACACTCTGCCGACACACACCAACGGCTCTTACTTCATATCCAATGCTGCACTATACCCGTACTATCTATCTATCTATGTATCTAACAGTACGTCCTTCATCACACACTGGCAGCAGCCCACACTCTGCCGACACACACCAATAACTTACTTCATACCCAATGCTGCAGTATTCCTGTACTATCTATCTATTTATCTAACAGTAAATCCTTCATCACATACTGGCAGCAGCTCACACTCTGCTAACACACACCAGTATCTCTTACTTCATATCTAATGCTCCAGTCTACCTGCACCATCTACGTACAGTCAATACATGCTGGCAGAGTGATGACTGTTATATAGAGGAATATGTGCATGCCTTATCAATGAATCAGTATAATGGCTGGTACATTTATAATTGTCTCTTCCAGCAACAAGTCTTTAGCAATTACTTATCCCAACCATGTAGTAAAGAATACATATATGCATTGATCAGTTTGGTAATTTCATACGAGGGACATAAACTAGGACTCGTACATTATCTTCCTTTTAGAAGTGAAGATGATCCAGCGACTAGTATCCTAGATACAGGTATTACAGACTAGTTTCCTTATATGGAAATAGCTCGTAAAATACTTACAATGTGGCAGTTTCACGTATAAGGATATAAACTAGGACTCATACTCTATCTTTCTGTAAGATATGAAGAGAATCCAGCAACAAGTTTCCAAAATATAACACAAAAACAGGTTTTTCCTTATATGGTCATAGCTCGTAAAGTACAGACAATATTGCAATTTCTTCATACTGTATACCGGCATTAACTACGACACATACTCTATCATTCTGTGTGAAATGAAGCCAATCCACGTGGTAGTTCCTGAGATACAGACCCGGACGGACAGACGGATAGACAGACAGACGGACGGATAGAAAAGATTCCTATATCCCCACCATATGGAATAATGGTGGGGATAACAATCAGTTTGCGGGATCTCTCGTGTTGCAGGGAAGATAAGGGGGCTGTCCTATTAAGAATGGAAAAATTCAAGCTGAATTTTCACTTGAAGCAGAAATAAAAAAAACGACATGCAACAGAGGATTTATGAGGTGTTGAGAAACTAGGCATCATGTAAACACTCTGGTAACTTGGCAGGGTTGTTGTTATCACATACAAGATGCTGCCAACTGATAATTGTTATTCATGCGTCACGCTGTGAGATCCTGTATATAAGACACCTATACTGTAAATCAAGGACGATACTTCACTCACATATCCCAGGAATTGACCCAGCGAGTGGTCAGGCTATTCCCATATACTGCCTTACATTCTTTGCTCATTTTTCCAGAAAGCTTGATACAGATACTAAGTCAAGGATAATACTGTCACTCACTGTCACTCGGAGCACAGCAGGATGAACTGGATCCACACTGCCCAACAACAGTCTCAGATGCACCACAAGACTTCTTACATGTTCCTTTCTTTGCCATGCACTGAGCCTCTGGCGTGAGTTCTGTCAGAAAGTAATGGTATTAACAATATAGTACTGCTTTTCTCAAACAACAGGATTCATACTGACATACATGAATGGTTCGTTTATTATTTCTATTAAGGTAGTCACGAACGATTCCGTGTTGCGAGTGATACAGTTAACAAATTAACTATGAGTTTAAATCAGTTTAATCATAATACTTAACACGAGGTTGTCTGTAACGCAGACTGGCGCAAGTCAGAGACAGTGACGGATTTGGTGTCAGGCAAACAGAATGAATCACTCACCTGCACAACAGATGCAATCACCGCCTTCTGAACATGATGTTGATGGGTAAACGGGGTTCTGACACAGCCTCTTGTCAATACAGGTGCCGGAACAAGCATCAGTGGGGGAGCAGGTGGCGGGCCTGGCAGTGCAGCAGGTACAGCCGGGGGAATCTCCACACTGACCTGACACCTCTCGCTGCCACGAAAGGCACTCAGACTTGCACCTCCCGTACCCTTCGTCACACAATGGCAGCAGCTCACACTCTGCCGACACACACCAACGGCTCTTACTTCATATCCAATGCTGCACTATACCCGTACTATCTATCTATCTATGTATCTAACAGTACGTCCTTCATCACACACTGGCAGCAGCCCACACTCTGCCGACACACACCAATAACTTACTTCATACCCAATGCAGCAGTATTCCTGTACTATCTATCTATTTATCTAACAGTAAATCCTTCATCACACACTGACAGCAACTCACACTCTGCCGACACTCACCAATAACTCTTACTTCACATCCAGTGCTGCAGTATACCCCTTCTCCCTTGCAATAAAAAAAAAAAAAAAAAAGTACATCCTTCATTACACACTGGCAGCAGCCTACACTCCGTCGACATACACCAACGGTTTTTACATCACACTGAATGCTACACTACTTTATCCTACTCCTTTACACTGAATAAAATCAAGTAAACAAGTACACAAAAATTTTTCTACAAACTTACTATCCTTAGGAGTGCAACACGATCGCCCCGAGTCACACGGAGGGGACAGTTCTTCTTCCCCGGGCATGCACTTGTCCTTGCACTCCCCATTATTCTTCAAGCACTGCAGGTCCAAGGTCTCATCTGTAGAAAACTTTGGGCAATTATAGTACTCTCACCTAACTTGACCCTGATTTCGGCTGTATTGCAGTTGAAAATGTTGATTCTTAGAGTTCTCTCACCTTAACTAGGCTCGAATTTCAGGTCTACTGCAGATCATGCCACGAAGTTCAATGCCAGAAGAGCACAATACTGCTGCTCTACATCCTTTCTATTGCACTTCTTGGTGACTAGCATAACATTCTAGCGATAATCTGCTGCTACAAACCAACGTTCAAGATGGACAGATGGCATTGTTAGGTCATGCTAGTGTAAAGGTATTTAGTGCCCTTCTGCTCAAAATTTGGGCTGCTAGTGCCCTTTTGCTCAAAAGTTGGGCTGCTAGTGCTCTTCTGTTCAAAATTTGCGGTGTTAGTCCTGTTCTGTTCAAAATTTGGCCTGTTAGTCCTGCTCTGTTCAAAATTTAGGGTGTTAGTTCTGTTTTGTTCAAAACTGGGTTGTTAGCGGTATTTTTCTGATGTCGGGGGAGCAGATGTTCCATATATAAATTATTCTTATGCCTTTTTTTTTTTTTTTTTTTTTTTGGAGGAAATTTTCTTGCAACTTAGCCCCTGACCACTACGCTCCGTCTTGAATGCTCTGTTGTAGGAAGAGATTGACCATAGACTATGATAGTAGTCACGAAGAAGTGCTGTGCAAAGAGTTTAGAGCTACAGCAATGACTTATACTACCACTGAGCTGCAATAAATAAAACGGACGAAAATCTGGGTCAAGTTAAGGTGAACAAAAGCTTGTCCAATCTCATGAAACCACGCCTTTAAGTTCTGTGAGTTGCCTGTAGTTCGTCAGATAAGAACACTGGCATTACTTTATTCACTTTAACTTGGTCCAGGTGTTAGCCTTTTGCAGCTTATTTTACGAACCTCAGTGGAAAAAAAAAAAAAAAAAAAAGGAATGACAATGCTACGGCTCAACAACCTTCCCATCATACTTCTTCAAGACTAGCGCAATATCCTAGTATCAATCTCTTGCTCAGAGACAACAGTTTTAGGAATAAACTCTTTTCACTGTAATTTGGCCTAGATTTTCGTCCATTTGCAGCTCATTTTACTAATCTCAGTTGACAGATAAAGACAATACTACGGCTTTGCATCCTCTCCATAGCACTTCTTCGGGACTAACATCATATTCAAGTGGTAATCTATTGCCACAAATCAGCATCCAAAGCGAAGCGAGGTCAATTATTTTTAGGCGAAGTTAGAGTATGAAGAATATAGTTAAGGTGATCAGAGTACAGCACTGTATGTCGCTTACCTGAGTCACCAATACAACAGGTGCACTCTGGACAGCCACTGATGAACCTTTGCTTCTCCCCGGCTGAACAACTGATTTTGCAAGATCCACCTAGATCCTCACACTTATCATCGCACTCTGAAGAACCTAAAGGAGGGAACAGTTGGTCAGTATTTGTATTTGCAAAAGAGAGCGAGACAGACAGACAGACAGAGACAGAGACAGACAGACAGAGACAGAAACAGAGATTCAGCATCTATACAGTATAATTTTTGCAAGGGATGGAGTTGGTCAGTATCTATTTTCAAAAGAGACAGAGACAGTCAGTATCTATATCTGAAAGAGATAAAGACAGTCAGTATCTGTATTTGCAGAGGATAGAGACAGTTAGTATCTATATTTGCAAGAGACAGAGCCAGTAACTGTATCTGCGTGAGACAGGGCTGGCCAGTATCATATCTCGTATATAAGTTCTGCGAGTTGCCCAGTTCCGTAAGATAAAAACAAACTGACTATACTTTATTCACTGTAACTTGACACATTTTATTTTTATCATTTTACAGCTTATTTCACCGAGCTCAGTTAAAAAAAAAAAAAAAAAAAAAAAGAGCCTAAGCATCAGCCTACGAATACTTATCCCCTGCCGCCATTAAAAAACTGGATCAGTAATCATCTGGCATTCGGAGGCATGCTATTGCAGTTTCGCCAAAATCTAATCAGTTCAAACCACATGTCACGGGATACTGCCACAAAGTCTGGATACACTTTCCTCACTTGATTTTGAGATATTTTGGTAACTGACACACACACACACACACACAAACACACGGAGGCAGGCGAGTACATTATCGCCTCGCTAGGCGGGCGATTAAAAGAAAAAAAGAATGCTTCAGCTCAAGAACCATCCCGTAACACTTCTTCAAGACTAGCGCAATATCCTAGAATAAAACTTTTGTTCAGTATTCGAGATCAAGAGATAGCAGTTTTAGGCCAATACTCTTTTTCACCGTAACTTGGTTTAAATTTTCGTCCTTTTACAGTTCATTTCACGAATCTCAGTGACATAAAGACAATACTACAGCTCTGCATTCCTCTCCATGGCTCTTCTTTGTGACTACCATCATTTTCAGGTGGTAATCTACCGTCACAACTCAGCATCCAAAGCGCAGATATGTTAATTTTAGGCCAAGTTAGAGTATTGTATAGCACTGTTATGTCGTTTACCTGAGTCAGCAACACAACAAGCGCAGACTGGGCAGCCACTGATGAACCTTTCTGTCTCCCCGGATGAACAACTGAATTTGCAAGATCCACCTAGATCCGCACACTTTTTATAGCAATCTGATGGAGGGAACAGTTCGTTAGTATATATATTTGAGAGAGAGAGAGAGAGAGAGAGAGAGAGAGAGAGAGAGAGTCGAGTTGGTCAGTATCTATATTTGCAACTGATAGAGTCGGTCAGTATCTAAGTATCTGTATTTACAATTGACAGAGTTGGTCAGTATCTATATTTGCAACTGATAAAGTCGGTCAGTATCTAAGTATCTATATTTACAATTGACAGAGTCGGTCAGTATCTATATTTGCAAGAGACAGAGTTGGTCAGTAGACTGAGATGGTTTGGGCGCGAGGGGTGATCCTGAAGTTGCGACAAGCAGACCGAAAAAAGACTTGGGACATACTGTAGTGTGACCTCATGGATAAAGGACTAAAAAGAGAGGCTGACTGAGATCGAACAGTGTTGAAAGCAGGTTATATGGTGATCAAGACAGACGCAGGGAAGCGAACGAACGAGAGAATAATTAGTTACCGGTAGTACGAGTATACGAGTATATACGAGTATATTTACAAATTCCACCTTCGTCCTCGCACTGACTATCGCAATCTATAAAACGATGTTGTTGTTCCAGTGGAGACATATTGGAAATCGAATTCACCAAACATATGTACAACCAATTCTCTGTCGTAACTGTAATGGGGTCTATGAAAGACCGTGTTGGCCGGAATATTTGGCTCAGTAGTAACGTGTGCGCATGTGGAGCGCGTGAGCCGGGAATCGAATCCCCACCAGGAAAGTGTGATTAATTTTATACGTTTCATTCCAGATTTTACATAACTTAAGGTATTTTTACAGGCCACCACGTTCAAGATTACAGCGCATTTATTCTAGCAAAGATCCCTAAACTCTTTCAGCTCAGTCGATGGCTAAGTGAAGTCAGACTGGAGAGGAAATATGACTAGTAACCAAGGAGACTCACTACTATCTTATAACCATGGCTCGTCGAATTGCCCGTAACCAGAAATTTGTGAAGTTGTGGGGCAGACCAGGTCCATTCGGTGAAGGAGAGAGAGAGAGAGAGAGAGAGAGAGAGAGAGAGAGAGAGAGAGAAAAGACTATAGTTAATATGGCTGCACTAGTGGGATTTTTTGTTTTTCAGCCCACTCCGCCACCATCACCCCAAACGCGCGAGGAACGGTTTTTCTCACTGGCCTTCACTTACCTGGTTTTTCTGGCTTGAGTGGCTTTCACTGATCTGTCTTTTCTGACTTGGGTGGCTTTCATTAACGTGGTTTTTCTGGCCTGGTGGCCTTCAATTACTTGGCTTTTCTGGCCTGGGTGGCTTTCACTTACCTGGCTTTCCTGGCTTGGGTGGTTTTGGTTTACGCTTCTTGGTACAGCACTCACAGCCGCCGAAGCCACACAGGTTTTTGCCCTTCTTCACTTCGTTCTTCCTACACTTCGTCCTGCAGGTTCCTTTCTTCCTTCTGCACTTTGGTGAGGACGGGCAGTCTGTTGATGACCAGATAATTTGTGATAACCTTCCTTAAACAGTCAATACAGAGGTAGCCTGCATTCCCAGTAAACCCAGGTTTGAATCCTAACTGGAGCTGGAAACAGTGAAAGGATCTGACTTATGTTAAAAGCAAACTTTATTGATCTACTATAAGACCCGCAGACAGTAAAAATACCCCAGCTAATACCAATATATCAGTACTTTATGAAACAGCGCTAGCATGTATTCGGTTTGGACAGTGAGTGTTAGTTACAGAGTGGTGACGTGGAAATGAAGTACGTCGGAGAACTGCTGGGCCTCAGGGAACAGGCTGCTTAGTCTATGCCAAGAATTATATCTATCTATCTATCTATATATATCTATATCTATCTATCTATCTATCTATCTATCTATATATATATATATATATATATATATATATATATATATATGTGTGTGTGTGTGTGTGTGTGTGTGTGTGTGTGTGTGTGTGTGTGAGTTCTTTACAAATGAAGGGAGATTCCAGTCTACTTTATTACTGCAGATCTGTATAGCAAAAACTCGTTAGACATTGAGAATGTATCAAAATAGTGTAAAAGAACTACTGAACGAAAGTATATCCTGTTCACTTTAACTAGACGTAAAATGGCCTTCCCTCCATCTTGAATGCTAAGGTAAAACAAAAAGTTAACGCTGGAATAAGATGCTAGTCAAGAAGTGCTGTGGAAAAGCTGTCTTTTCTTCCTCTGCCACAGAGCTACGGGAAATAAGCAGCAAAAGGATAAAACTCTCCTCTACTGAAAAAGATGATTAAATAACTACATACTAAGCGACCAACTTGGCAATGAAACAGAATTAAAACTATCATTGGTGTGCTTTTGTTATCCATCAAGTTAAACACCGTACGCCTTTTTACACTAACTTGGCCTAAAATTACCATCTCTCCACTTTGAATCCCGAGTTGTAAAATGGATTAACACTAAAATATGGAGAGGATGTAGAGCCATAGCACTATCTTTTGCAGAGACTGTGCCACGTGAAATAAGCAGCAAAAGGACGAAAATCTGGGCCAAGTTATGGTGAAGGAAGAATAGTAACTTGTGATTTGAGCGACTGATTCTTACCTTATATTGATTAATAATTTTTTCCTTTTGCAGCTTAATTCTCGTCGCTCAGTGGCGGAAAAAGATAATGGTACGGCTCTGCATCCTTTTGCATAGGACTTCTTCATGACTGTGTACCATATTCTAGTGCTAAACTTTTCTCACAGCCCAGCATTCCAGATAAGTGAGACTGCAATTATAGGCCAAGGTAGAGTAAAAGGAGTATAGCATTGTGATATCACTGACTATTGGTGGCATGCACAGGCTGACTGGGAGGGGGGGGGGAGCAACAGTGACTCTAGGTAAAGAAAAAAAAAACTGACGGTTACTACAAGAGAGAGAGAGAGAGAGAGAGAGAGAGAGAGAGAGAATATTAAGAAAGTGTACTCTCACCTTTCTTTCCTTTGACACAACACCTGCACCACTTCTCCCCGCAGGCTCTCTTGAGCTCACTCTCCTTCTTCTTGCACTTGGGCTTGCACTTCCCACCTTGCGACTTGCAGGATCCGACTGTCTTACACTCTGCCGCCATGCAGAAAATAATTTATAATCGGGAAAAAAGATGACGAAAGTTACAGTTAGCAGAAAAATAAAGATATGTATATATTCAGCAGAAATGGTCATATTCAGCAGAAAATGTTAGTCAGCAGAAAATAACTTATAATCAGCAGAGAAGTTATAATCAGCAGAAAAAGCCATAATCAGCAGAGAAGTTATAATTAGCAGAAAATCAGTTATAATTAGCCAAAAATAAGCTATAATCAGCAAATACGGAGAAAACAAGTTATAATTATAAAATAATGATAATTAGCAGAAAAGCTGTCATAAATTAAAAAGTTACAATCAGCAGAAAATAGTCACAATCTGCATAGAAAAAGTTATAATTAGAACAAAATCTGAAAAGTTACAACCAGCGGAAAAGTTATATTAACTGTCTTCTGTCAGTGAACTACGTGAAATAAGCTAAAGAAAACGAAAATCCGGCCCAGTTAATATAAAACGAGAGTAAATAAATCTTTGACACTAACTTCTTCTGTTGTTCGAGCTGTCATTGTCTTCAACGGAATCTCCCCGGTAGCCTATTTCTTTCTTTTTTGCCTGTTTCCTCCCTTTTCCTTTTTGTTTTTTCTTGCGGAATTTCCTAACCTTCTTTTTGCCTTGTCCTTCGCTGTCCCTCACATTGCTCCTTTGTTCAGAATTCACGGCTTTCATTGTCTTCATCTTGAGTTTTCCCGCCTTTTTACGTCCGCCTTTGTTTTTCTTCTTCATAGTCTTCGTTTTCCTTCGTTTCTCACCGAGTTTGGCGTCTCCTTTAAGTTTCCTCTGCTTCTTTATTTTCCTATCAATTTTCTCGTTTTTTACCTTGCGATTCTGCTTCCCTTCCATTCCTTTACGCTTGCCGAACTTCTTCTTCCTGTTTTTCTTCGTTTTCTTGCGTTTGGGTTTACCCTTGTTGTCCTCGTCTGCATTCCTCTGCTTGCCCTTTTTCTCCCGTTTAACCGACAACGACCTCGCCACTAAATTGTCTGAAAAATATCACAAGATTAGAGGAGAGAGAGAGAGAGAGAGAGATTAAGTTAATCAGTATTACATCTATATACTGTAACCATTCTGTACATCTGACTGAACCTAGGCCAAGAAATCAACACAGCACACACCAGCAATGGGATGGATCCCTTAAAACCATTACTTGGTTACTAACACCCATCTACCACACATACTTCGTACTTCGACACTTTGATTCTGCTGCGAAGGTATTGGCCAGGTTGTATGTAACTCATCATGTATTAGCAAGATCTTATGAAAAAGCTGTAAAAGATGTAAAAAATAAATAAATGAATGAATGTATGAATAAATAATCTCAGACTTAACCCAGCTTCTTAAAGATCCATGACCCACTACCCAATGCGCTCGACCAGCGCCCTTATTACACACGAAGCCCCCACGAGGGACTTACGCTGGCAGCAGGTGAAGCCTTCAGGACAACTGTAGTCGGCCAGGGATGAACACTGACTACCGAGTTTGACACACTGCCCTACTGCCTCCGTGCATTCCCCTGCGCCCTGGATTTCCTGCAGATGCATTTAAAAATAGGCAAAAATTGTCATTGCTCACCAAATAGTAAAAAAAAAAAAAAAAAAAAAAAAAAAATAGATAGGCAGATAGACAGATAGGTGTAAATAGATATAGATAATGTATTTCCATGTTATGCATACATCTGCTTCTTTCTCTGCTTATTCATGGTTACGTACCGCAGTGCAGTAGGACAACAGTAACCGTGATAATTTTGAGGACATAGTTTGTCACACTTTTATATTAAGTTAGTAAAGTTTCTTAACAACACGTGCACCGCAAACATTACTGCACATCAGCAATGTACATAAATTTTCCCTTTTGGAGAGTACAGTATACAAACTGGAGAATGGTTTTCCTGGCTACCCCCTGTGCTTCCAACAGTACACAAAGCTGGCCCAGCAGAGGGATGGGTTTGCTGGTGTTGTGTCTGAGGAGTGCGAGGGTAAGGCCGTAGGATATGTCAAGCAAGTCTTCAAATATTCGTGGATTTACAGATTAAAGAGTAGCCTTCCTGACAGCCAGGAAACTCTTTGATTCAAACCCAACACAATTAATGCTGAATCAGCAAAAGGACAGGCTTGCCGGAGGGGCGTGAGGGTCAGACCGCTCCTACAGAAGTATGGGTTTGATGGCTGCGTGATGGTAAGGCATCCTCGGCAAAAGAAGTACAGGCTTGCTAGGGGCACGAGGGTAATGCTGCTCCTGTAGAGAAAGAACGGGCATACTAGGGATGCAAGAGTAAAGTCGTCCCAGTCTGTCCTTACTTGGGGATGACTGGTGACAGGGAAGACGAGGTGTGTAGCCCAGGCGAGGCCGAGCACCAACCACGCCGCCTGCCTCATGTCGGGGGAGCCTGAATGAGTCTGGCCAGGCGGAGGATTTTTCAGAGTGGTGGAACAGAAGGAGCAGCAGCAACCCTCAGCACCAGGCGCAGGTTGTACAGCAGTCAGGGCGCGTAGCACACAGCTGTCTGACGTTCCTCCGTGCCAAGAACGCTGTTATATGTATGCAAGGCTGACAGATGTGAACAATAAAACAAAAACACCTGACACGACATGTAAATGACAAAGGAATCAGGCACACTGGAATACATATTCACTCTTCCTGGGTTATAACCCTGTTCGACTTCTTGGTATTTGTGTGAAAATATTTCAGTAACAGCAAACACTGGGGAAACAATGATGCATCATCAAGCGCCAGACCGACGATTTGCTAGCAATCTGTCATCATATACTGAAATATACCCATGTAGACGGGAAGCATGTGAACTCGATGGTGTCGCATTCTGTTCTAGGAAGCCAACAGAATTCAGAATACCAGACACATGCCCATCCATCTATCCATCCACATCCAGTCCTTTTATTGCTCCATTAGAAGCCTTAGAGAATGAGAACTAGACTACACAACCCTGACATATAAGGCGGGTGACCAAATGCCTGACCCTGAGAACCATATTATGAGAGTAATAAATCCCCATATCTCTTATGGGGTATATCCTATTATAGTGCCTTAACTCACTAGACCACCAGGCGCCCATGTAGTTAAATGGTAACCAGCCAAAGTAATAATGATTTCTTAGGTTAAAGGAAACCATCTGTTTGTTACTCAGTGTAAGGTCACCTGAATGTAACTCTACATCTAGTGGTGAGTGAACTAGATTTTACAAATGCTCGTGGGCCCTTAGGGCCCCTCGCACTTGCTCCTGCAGAGGGCTCTCGCGCTGCTGTTGCTATGGGCAAAAAATTCTACGGAGATCCTATGTCGGACGCCGAGAGCGGCGTTTTTTGGTCAAAATGTGATCGCTCATTAAATATATATAGTAAAAGTTTTTCAATCGTGATGGGACCAAGTATTTTCACACCAGTGAATTTTTTGCGATTTTTGTGCCAGTTTTGGTGCGATTTGAATGAGTAGTTTCGGCTGCCCAAAACACACACACACACACACACACACACACACACACACACCGCTCGCTGGTGCAGTGGTAACGTTCTCGCTTGTCATCTGGTAGACGGGAGTTCGCGCCTCGCTCAGGTTGCGAAAAGTTTCACTGACGAAGTGGGTGGTTACTGTCTCCCTTGAGCAAGGGGACGGGTGTGTGCGTGTGTGAAGGTCACAGCCTTGCCCTTAGATCGGACTATATGAGCTCTCAGCTCCCTTCCGGGAGGGTAAAAGCTGACGATCACGACCATCAGGTGATCCTGACCGACCCGGTGAATTACACACACGGCTAGTGCTATAGTAAATTAGATGAAGGCTATGAACTTGGTCTCATCATCTATAAAAAAAAAAAAAAAATAGCTATACAGTATTTACTCTAACGACCTAAATTCCCGTCTGTCCATATTGAATGCTGAACTGTAATAAGAGATTGACATCAGAATATGATGCTGGAGAGAAAAAAATTTGGAGAAGAAAGTAAAACCACAGGATTGGATTGTCTTCGTTTGCCAGTGTGCAACATAAAATAAACTGCAAAAGGACGAAAATCTGGGCCAAGTTAAGGTGAAAACGACAACAGTTACATATCAAAACTTGCTACATCAATTTAATCTCGACTTCATGTAATCATCAAATCATCTGTTGACCAAAAATTGCTCAAGACAAATCTTCACAATCCTAATCAGGGGCCCAGCCAAGATACAAAAGCTCCTGCTGGAATAGTTTGGACAAGCACTTAATGGCCCGATAGGGCCATTAAGTGCTTGCCCCCGAGACACACACTGACACCAAACTTAACATGGACCTGCTCTGACATACCAGGCATGTCCATGAGAAATTTCAGCTCATTCCACCCAGCGGTATGACCTATAGAGGATTCCCAATGTCTGGCGAAAAATCGGGCACAAAAGTGCGCGTGGCTCACGTGCAGCTGACCACACGCAGTTATAATTTCCACCATCGTTTGTCAGCTCGTCGTTCCGCGTCTTTTGATGTATGGCACTTCGAAATCCGAGGGAGTCAAATGTGGACAGACAGCCAGACACACAGAGAGAGACAACGCTTATTCGCATAATATTAGTGACTGAAATTATTTCAAGCAACTGTTTAAGGTGGTTGAGGTCGATACCACATGCGTCTGAACAGTCCACCTGACTTAGGTTCAACTCCACCTGGGGCAGACGTTAAGACGGTGTAGTAGTATGTCCTTTCTTGTGCTCGTACATGTCTGCAAACTGATGAGGCTCCTTCGATGACATACCCAGACTTATTCACAAACACAGTCACTTCAGCAACAAACAGACTCACTTACAAACACTACCACTTCAATAACACACAGTATCACTCACAAACACTGCCACTTCAACAACACACAGACTCACTCAGAAACACTGCTACTATAACAACAACAACAACAACAACACACAGACTCACTTACAAACACTGCCACTGCAACAACACACAGACTCACAAACACTGCCAGTACAACAACACAGACTCTCACAAACACTGCCACTGCAACAACAACACACAGACTCACAAAGACTGCCACTACAAAAACAACACACAGACTCACTCACAAACACTGCCACTACAACACAATATTCCACATGTACTTATCTTACGCTCCATAGCCTTTCAAAACTACACTCTTGTGTGACGCAGGGTGGGGGCGGGTCACTCCTCCAGTGCCAAAGTAATGTACCTCGGCCTCAAGGATCAGCTCCCCTTTAGGATTCGTGAAACCCGTCTTGAACATGTATGGGAATGCTATCTGCTCAAGTCATGCGTGTGCAAGCCGGCCGCCTTACATACAAACATACATACATAAATACATACATACCTAAAGCATTAATTCCTGTTAATATCCCCTGGATTATTATTATTATTATTATTATTATTATTATTATTATTATTATTATTATTATTATTGTGATTGTGGTTGTCATTGTTGTTGTCGCTGCTGTTGTTATTGTTGTTACCTTTATTTATATGTTGACACCACAGCTGAAAACCTTAATCTAATCATTTGGGCTAGTATCGTATTATTATTCTTTATATTCTTCTTATTTCCTTTCTTAGTAAAATTGGTCAATGTTATGGCCAAATCTTCTGTTCTCACTAATCCGATAAATCTAATGTGCCGAGGTTAATGTAATAATAACTTTCTGACATCACAGGTTCACAGTTGTGTTAGATATATTGGAAAATGACAAATGTATGAAAATTCTCTTAAAAAACTAAAATGGCCGAACGAAGATCACTGAAAATCCACATATATAATCGGACCGCTATGAGAAATAAAAATTGTTCATGGAACTCAAATCTCAGTGGTCTTTGGTCGCCATTTTGAATCATGTGAAGTACTTCCCTAGAATACCAGAACATTTTTTTCTTTCCTTTTTTTTCTTTTTTCCTTTCCTCTTCTTTTTCTTTTTTCCTTTCTTCTTCTTCTTCTTCTTCTTCTCCTTTGACAGACAAACCAATTAAGTCAATATTTTGCATGAGCCATCAGACAGCCCTCGAGGAGAGAGAGAGAGAGAGAGAGAGAGAGAGAAGAGGGGGGGGCACGTGTGTGTGTGTGTGTGTGTGTGTGTGTGTGTGTGTGTGTGTGTGTGTGTGTGTGTACAAAATTAATCATCCTGTCATCGGACTGAAAGGCTTGAGGCATTTTACCTCCGCCAAGGAGGTTATGTTTTCACCCCTGTCCGTTTGTTTGTGTTGGTTGGTTGGTTTGTGAGCAAGATTACACAAAAACTACCGGACGGATTTCCACGAAACTTGGTAGAACAATGGGTCTTGACCCAGAATACACTCCATTAAATTTTGGTGCGGATCCGGATAAAGGTGCGGATCCAGGATTTTTTTTTTTTTCCCGCTTTCTTTAACATTGCGAGATAGGGCGTTGGATGAGGTATGCGCTCTACTGAGTGCCATTCTAGTTTATATATACTCCTTCATGCGTATGGCCAGACTGAATCTTCGTCTCCCTGAAGTAACTGTATCGGACCTGAAGGCGGCTGAAGGATTCTGAAATGACTTAATGATTCGAAAACTTGTAGGAGAGGGGGGGGAGGAGAAAAAGGGAGGGGAGAGGAAGCGAGGCGAGGGGAGGGGAGGGGAGGGGAAGGGATGGGCGAAATGGGGAGGGAAAGGGAGAAAAGGGGAGGGGAGAGGAAAAGAGAAGGGGGCAGACGGAATGAAGAAAGGGGAAAAGTAAACTCCTCTAACCAAAGCTTATGCTGAATAACACCATCATTTACGTCTACTGTACTGTACTAATTCATAACCTGAATAACTATTTTCACTCTGGCCGTTTTCAGATTACGTAGCACCTCTTCCTTTGCGATTTATTTTGCATAGTATTATTACACTTTAACATTATCTTGTGCGTCAGTTACATCGTTTTAATATCGAGGTAATTTGTATCAGTGACATACATGAGAATAATGAGGTGTAGAATAATGTGCAAAATAAATCGCAGTGGGAAGAGGTATTACTACACAGCCAAAGCAAATGATGGGTGGCACTGCAGGAGGCAGGTGAGAGAGAGAGAGAGAGAGAGAGAGAGAGAGAGAGAGAGAGAGAGAGAGAGACAGACAGACAGACAGACAGACAGACAGACAGACAGAGACAGACAGACAGACAGACAGACAGAGGTCGACGACACAAGAAGAACAGGTGCACACAAGACATAACTATAACCTTACGGTGGAAAACAATACCATATGCAGGACAGGTGTAAAATGTAGCTGGGGCCACACACACACACACACACACACACACACACACACACACACACACACACACACACACACACACACACACACACACACGCACGTATTATATGAGACAACAACAAGTGTGACTGCGTTGTCACCCAACATGTATGATAAACTCTACCGTGTTCACTTTAGCTACCCATTAATGTATGACAAACTCTAGTGTGTTCACTTTAGCTACCAATTAATGTATGACAAACTCTAGTGTGTTCACTTTATCTACACAGTAATACGATAAACTCTACTGTGTTCACTTTGTCTACCCAAAATGTATGATAAACTCTACTGTGTTCACTTTATCTACACAGTAATACGATAAACTCTACTGTGTTCACTTTATCTACCCAAAATGTATGATAAACTCTACTGTGTTCACTTTATCTACCCATTAATGTATGATAAACTCCACTGTGTTCACTTTACCTACCCATTAATGTATGATAAACCCTACTGTGTTCACTTTACCCAATAGTATGATTAAACTACTGTGTTCACTCTAAATACACTTGTTTTACTCTTGCTTGGACCAGATTTTCGTCTTTTTGCAGCTTACTTTACAGATCTTAGTGGCACGACTGCTGCGGCTCGACATCACTTCCATAGCACTTCTTCGTGACTAGCACCATAATTTGCTGTTAATCTACCTTTACAGCTTAGCACTCACGATGGGGATATGGCAATTTTAGGCCAAGTTAGAGCAAAACAGAACAGTAGTAATGGTAGTACTAGTAGTAGAAGTAGTAGAAGAAGAAGAAGAAGAATAGTTGTAATAGTAGTAACTGTAGTAGTAGTAGCTAATAGGAGTAGGTGTAATAGCAGTAGTAGTAGTAGTAGTAGTAGTAGTAGCAGAAGTAGTAGTAGTGGCAATAGCAGAAGTAGTACTAGTAGTAGTAGTTGCAATCTCAAACTCAGCTGAATGTGAACTCGGTGGACTGCAGGCTTAAGTTCCACTTCTCCTGCAGTCCACCAACCTCATTTCGGGGGAAAGGGAAGTAACTGAGAGACGTTTGTATTACCAAGCAGTCGAGCCACCGGATTACAGCAGTACCACCACAAGAGGACGTAGAATTGCCATCTCTCCTTCGCAAACTACACTGTGTTCTGTTTAACTAAGTGTAAAATTGTAGTGTAGTGCAATGTAGTACAATGTCGCGTGCAGTGGTGCAGAGTAGTATAGTGTAATATAATTAGTGAGGTGTAGTGTAATGCGGTGTAGTATAATACAATATGGTGTGGTGCAGTGTAATGCGGTGGTGTAATGCAGCGTTGTACGATGTAGTGTAATACAGTGTAGTGTGATGTAGTATAGTGTAATGGAATGGAATGCGGTGTAGGGTAATGTAGTGCTCTTGTTAACACGCAGCACACATCGTACAAGTGTTCCGTGGCCATCGCCTACGTGTGCCGAAGATTCAAAGATTCATTAACAATGCATATCTGACAATGACCTATACATAAAACACCTCCAGTCTTGTGTAACGCTGCCATGTATAATTAACAAAAAAAAACAAAAATAGGAAGATGGGATAGACATTACTTCATTTGGCAAGCATAGAGTGATTATCAGCAAATTTGTTAAAAGGATTTGTATTATATTTATTTTGCATGAATATTAAGAAAAAAAAAAGTCAGAATGACATTAAAAGATTCGTATTATTTTGCAAGCGTGTTAAAAAAAAGTCAGAGTGACGTTTTATGAAGCGAGGATCACAAATAAATAAATAAATAAATAAATAAATAAATAAAGTACTCTTGAATCGGACGTCTACCAGTGACCTGTGTTTTTATTAGGTTTGACCCCTTGATATCGGGCACGTTTTTTTATTCTTTATTATCAAATGAATAAAACTGATTGTGAAGTTAGTTTTTTTTTTTTTTTTTTTACATTTATAGCATTTATGACACATTTTAATGTGTCATAACTTGCCTGCTTTAAAATGCTGAATAATTTTACTGAGGGCAGCCCAACGCCCCTAGAAGGAGCCTATGGAGGGGCGAATAGAGCGCGACTTGACTCTGGGCGACAGGGACATAAGTCCGCCCGAGCCGCGCACCCTTATGACCCGGAACTCGCCCGCCGCCACCATAGCAGGAAAAAGAGATTATCTTCCGGGAGAGCCTACCACTGACAGGATCGGGGTGGAGCTATTACTCTAGCTCCAGTCAGCACCCCAGAGACGGCCGGTATCCGCTCAACCCTCCTACAGTACAGGAGAAGGCCGGTAGCCGCTCTGGAGGTAATCAGGAGACGGCCAGTAGCCGCTTCCGCCTTTGTCAGGAGACGGCTGGTAGCCGCTCTGAAGGTGCCTCTCAAGATATGACCAGTAGCTGCTTGACCCTCCTACAGAAGACAGCTGGTAGCCGCTCCCGCCTTCATCAGGAGACGGCCGGTAGCCACTCCGAAGGTGCCTTAGAGACGGCCGGTAGCCACTCCGAAGGTGCCTTAGAGACGGCCGGTAGCTGCTCGACCCTCCTACAGGAGACAGCCTGTAGCCGCTCTGGAGGTAATCAGGAGACAGCCGGTAGCCGCTCCCGCCTTCATCAGGAGGGCCAGTAGCCGCTCCAAAGGTGCCCTCGAGTCGGCCTGTAGCTGCTTCCCTACATAGGTTACAGCCAGTAGCCAGGCCTTTGTGATGGCTGGCAGCTGCGCCCCTAGAAGGCCATGGCCAGTAGCCAGGCCCTACGAGAGGAGACGGCCGGTAGCCACTTCTCTGTCAGGTACTGACTCCCCTCCACGAGACTACTACCCAGAGGCAGGCCCCAGCCTGGAGAACTACTGGAGAGGCCCCATACCACCACCGGGCTCTTCTCACTACAGCCGATCCCTGAGAGACCTCACCTGACAGACCCCGACGGAGGCCGACGCCGCAGCCCACTCCTGACGGCGTCCCTGACCACCGGAGACTGCAGCCCGTAGGACCTCCAGACCACCCCCAGGACCCCCGGGTGGGACATCCCTACATCCCGACGCCGGAGACTCTCGTCCTCCGTCAGGCACCTAAGTGAACGATTGAGGCAGCTGTTCAGCCCCAGCCCAGAGGGCCAGACTCCAGCCCCGAGCCCTGAGCGCAGGGCCTTTAGCCACCCACAGCCCCGGGCGAGAGAGGACGCCCCTACGCGTGATCCCGTGGCCCCTGAATACGGAGGCCCCCGGCGGAGCTCAGCCCCGTCAGTAGTCAGGCTGAGTTGTTCCCGCGCCCTTGTACCTGACCGCCACCACATCCAGTCCCGATAGTGAGTGACAGTGAAAGTACAGTGAAAGTGAATCACTTTCACTGTGCTTTCACTGTCACTCACTATCGGGACTGGATAAGTGATACAGTGAAGCAACGGCAGAACAGTGAATTATTAGAATACGGGAAGGCAGAAATAAAAGCTGTCAGTGTTAGTGTAAAAGAAAGGTGGAATGGATAAAGTGACTGTGAGACAGTGAACACGGCCGGGCAGTGCGTAAAGTGTCTGTCCGAGTGAACGTAATACCATCATAGTGACATAGCCTCGCGCTGAAATCAATCAGAGGCTCCAAGTGCCATACTAATAATTAATGATGTGACAGACAAACGAACTAGACTGCCAACAGTGATAACAGTGCCGCGGCCCCAGTGAACGGAACTCCACCTGATAGATAAAGCCTGGACTTCCCCCGAGTGACAGTGTTTGGTTTCATTGCCCTAGGACTCCTGATCTTAGTGCTATTCACATTACCTGATCTTGTCTCAAATAGTATCCTGCGCGATGCTAATACCCACAGTCTAGACCTAAGGTTTATAATTGCTCAGAATAATTACTCTTGTGACATCTACCCGCTCCACTTGTAGAATATAGCAATACACGTGTAAGGTTGTTGCCTTGAGTTTTTGTGTCCTATCTCTTTCTTATTTGTCTAAGCTCCGGTCTAGAAAAAGAACCCAGATACACACTATGCGTTAGAGGGACCGGAAGCCGACTCCAAAAACACCTAGCATTACAGATTTAAATTGTGTTTTCATTCACTGTTTTAAGTTACTTGATTTAAACGATGCCAGTCCTGGGAACCACTGATGTTATGTAATGGTGTGTGTGTGTGTGTGTGTGTGTTGTGCAGTGTGTGTCGTGTCGTAAAGTAGTGTTTATGCATGGCGGATGATTGGTTTGAAAGTATGTACACTGTACTTTGACAGATGACTGGTTTGAAATATATTATACAGGGTGGTGCAAAAGTAGGTTGACATTATTATGTTTTATTATGTTTGTAAAAGTCTTAAGTTATGTAAAACTCTTATGTGTCGAAGTGTGGCTGAGACTCCAGGAATGTGTCATTGGTGAGGGCGGACACTTTGAACACTTACGAGACCATAAGTGTGCCTTTTTTGTTGGAATAAATGGTAAATGTCAACCTACTTTTGCACCACCCTGTACACTCTACTTATATTCTTCCAAACCTGTTATTTACCTGAACACCTAAATGAGAACGGGGTTATTTGTGAGTACCCGCGTGACAAATGCTGGATTTCGTTTCAATGGGGAGGTTACTGTATCTACTTGCCTGTCTGATTCTGCTGATGGTATACTCTTTTCACTCTGCCTAAAATTGCCATCTCTCCACCTTGAATGTTGAGTTGTGGCAATGGATTAGGACTAGAATATGATGCTAGTCACGAAGAATTGCCGTTGAAAGGATGTATAGTACTTTTTTTATTACGTGAAATAAGCCGCGAAAGGACAAAAATCTGGATCAGGTTGAGGTGAAGATAGTACTGTACACGAGTAGGACTTCTCTCAGTTAAATAAATCGTCTGGAGTCAGCTTACACAAAATAATTAACCCCTAACTCTTGCTACCTTCAGACGATTTACAAGATTTACAAGAGGGTTTTTCGGGGTATGAATAATGTATGTTGTCTGAAATCTGGTGTATGGATTTTTTCCCCCCTCTCTGTTCACCTTGTAAAAAAAAAAAAAAAATGGATTAACAGAGGGTGAACCGTATATATGCAACAGAAACGAAGCTGACGGTATCTAATAGTTGCAGGATTGGCTCAGTCTGCGGGTGTGGGTGAAGGCGTGGAGAGGGCGTAAGAGATAAATAAATGATGCAGGACAGACACTGAAAACGGTGACTGAGCCGTCCCCGCAACACTCAAGACATTGTCAGCAGAGTGGATGGAGAACGTTATATATGGACCACCCTATATTGTACAGTGTTTCAGTTGCTGTATTTCTAGGGGAGTGTAGCAAAGAGTGTATTGTGTTGCATGATACTGAATGTGTATATGGCAGATGTAGTGGTGAATTGTGCTTGTTATATATTGTAGAAGGAGAGTGTATAGTGACGAGTGGATTACTGTAGGTATTGTACGTTATTGTAGGTGTATATGACAGGTATAGTAATTGATGGATTGTGTATTGTATACTGCAGAAGGAGAATGTAGTGGAGAGTGAATTAGCTGTTATGTGGATGGCTGTTGTAGTGATGATAAACTGTGTTGTATTGTATACTGTGGCAGGTGAGTAAAGTAACCAATGCATTGTACTGAATTCTATTGAATATGCAGAAGGCTGTTGTCGTGGTTGATGGCGGGTGTTGTACGTTGTTGTATCGATAGAACGGTACTGTAGTGACGGGTGGAATGTGAGTGTACTGATTTATGGATAATGTATGTACTGTCAAAGATAATTACTACCTTCTCATTTCCGCCTCAAGAAAATTTACAAATAGCGATATACAATGAAAACACCATCTCTTGCAGTGCGTGTTTCAAATGGCTTCGATTATTCAGCTATGTATTCGTTTGAGTGCGAAGATAACTTGTGCCTCTATCTGCACGCTGCATCTCTCTCTCTCTCTCTCTCTCTCTCTCTCTCTCTGTTGTGCAGAATGTGTATGTGTGTGTGTGTGTGTGTGTGTGTGTGTGTGTGTGTGTGTGTGTGTGTGTGTGTGTGTGTGTGTGTGTGTGTTAAAGTGTCACTGAACCTCAACCTAAAAATATTTTCTTCCTGACAGGTACACAGCACCTACACTTCTCCGGGGTGATGTATGTGAATGATATGCGTGTATGAGAGATATGATAAAGGGAATATATATCACATGGCACCTGGTTATAGCACGCAGGCACACCTGAGTTCCAACCCACAAGCATTGTTGTTGAGCGTGAAATACTGGAGTGTTTTCGAGCTGAGTGGGTGAATTGAAATGTTTGAGGTATACATACACACCCACACCCACACACACACACACACACACACACATCAATTCTATGTCGTAACTGCACCTTGCTTACATTAACTATGCCTATTTTACTCTTACTTGGCCTAAAATTGACATCCCCCCATCTTGATCGTTGAGTTGTAACGGTAGATCAACACACGAAAATTATGCTAATCATGAAGAAGTGCTACAGAAAGTATGGACTGCTGTAGTATTGTCTTAGCTATGTGAAATAAGCTGAAGGACAAAAATCTGGGCCAAGTTAAGGCGAGAAGACTATAGACGTAAAACTGCGTCTCTCCATCTTGAAAGCCGAGGTATAAGAAGAGATTAAGACTAGATTATGGTCCTAGTCACGAAGAAGTGCAGTAGTATCGCCTTATTCCGACACGGGGCTTCTTGAAACAGGCTGGAAAAGGAAGACCATCTCCTACTATAGTTCATTCATTTTAACCTAGCGAGACTGTCGATCTTTTGCAACTTAATACTTCTAGTTCACTGGCAGAATAACTATACTACGGTGCTCCTTACTTTCCATGACTCTTCATCGTGGCTAGCACCATATTCCAGTGTTAATTTCTTGTCACAACAATTTTTTTTTTTTCACTAATGAATGGAGAACACCTAAATTTGGTGTATGGATTTTTGTATATTTTTGTTGTTGTTGTTCATCTGAGAGAGAGAGAGAGAGAGAGAGAGAGAGAGAGAGAGAGAGAGAGAGAGAGAGAGAGAGAGAGAGAGAGAGAATGATAATTTTAAGCCCAGTTAAAGTGAACGTAGTATAATTAAAAATGATGAAATTATATGATTTATTTCTCCAGCAGTAACAAGGGGCATGAAAAGTTTGTGCCTCCCTTTCCATAACTGCTATTCTCTTTGGTTCTGGAAGCTCCCTAACACCTCTTCCTTAACGATTTATTTTTGGTTATGGCTGGTTAATATCGTTTTTGTATATTATTTATGCAGAGTATGGCGATACTGGAAAGATTTATATAACGGAGGGGGACAGTAAGGTGTAATAAAATAAATCGTTTGGGAGCTTCGTTAGCCGATGAGAATACAGGCCCTTGTTCTTCCTTCAAAACCAGTTCACAGACACAAAGAAACATGTCATGTCTGAAGAAAATTTAAAGCTGACGAAACACAAAGAAAATCCAATCTCTAGTTCCCTACTACTGTAATGCGGGTCTCAGATGGATCGACTTTCCCCCTATACATTCGTCAAACATTGGAAAGATACCATTTCTCTGACTATACAACAGCGAATGTTTAAAAGTACGTTTGTGAATCCAGGACTCGCATTCACTGACAAATTTACGATCAATTCTTCCTCGTAACCCAGATTTTGAACAGGAGGAAGAACGGGAAACATTGGAAATAATAATAATAATAATAATAATAATAATAATAATCTTGGTTAGTTGAGGAAAATTATTGTGAAATTATGATGTTTCATCTGTAGCTCGAAAACATATATCGTAATTTGAATAGAATCG